>NC_058411.1:30211223-30250016 GCF_002201575.2 Neomonachus schauinslandi | reverse complement strand
GCCTTGTCAATTTTTGCCATTCTAACTGGTATAAGGTGGTATCTCAATGTGCTTTTAATTTGAATTTCCCTGGTGGCTAATGATAATGAACATTTTTTCATGTGTCTGTTAGCCATCTGTATGTCTTCTTTGGAGAAGTGTCTGTTCATGTCTTCTGTCCATTTTTTGACTTGATTATTTGTTTTTGGGGTGTTGAGTTTGAGAAGTTCTTTATACATCTTGGATATCAGTGCTTTGTCTGTAGTGCCACTTGCAAATATCTTCTCCCATTCTGTGGGTTCCCTCTTTGTTTTGTTGACTATTTCCTTTGCTGTGCAGAAGCTTTTTATCTTGATGAAGTCCCAAGAGTTCATATTTGCTTTGTTTCACTTGCCTTTGGAGATGTATCTTGAAAGAAGTTGCTGTGGCCGATGTCAAAGAGGTTACTGCCTATGTTCTCCTCTAGGATTTTGATGGATTCCGGTCTCACATTAAGGTCTTTCATCCATTTTGAGTTTATTTTTGTGTATGGTGTAAGAGAATGGTCGAGTTTCATTCTTCTGTATATAGCTGAGAAATGATTCCATTTACAATAGCACCAAAAACCGTAAGATGCTATGCAGTATGTACCCTTCTTAATACCCATCACCGGGTATAAACCTAACCAAAGGAATAAACCTAACCAGAGAGGTAAAGGATGTATACTCTAGGAACTACAGAACACTCATGAAAGAAATTGAAGAAGACACAAAAAGATGGAAAAACATTCCATGCTCATGGACCAGAAGAATAAACATTGTTAATATGTCTATGCTACCCAGAGCAATCTATACCTTCAATGCCATCCAGATCAAAGTTCCAGTGACATCTGTCAAAGTGCTGAAACAAACAATCCTAAAATTTGTATGGAATCAGAAAAGACCCTGAATCGCCAAGGGCATGTTGAAAAAGAAAAACAAAGCTGGGGGCACCATGTTGCCTGATTTCAAACTATATTACAAAGCAGTGATCACCAAGACAGCATGGTACTGGCACAAAAACAGACATATAGACCAATGGAACAGAATAGAGAGCCCAGATATGGACCCTCAACTCTGTGGTCAAATCATCTTCAACAAAGCAGGAAAAAATATGCAATGGAAAAAAGACAGTCTCTTCAAGAAATGGTGCTGGGAAAAGTGTAAGGAAATCTTATCTGTTTTTAAAGTTGTATGTATCCACTGTGTGGCAATACCGTATTTTATTCAATCCCTCCTCTATAGGTAGGCATTGGTATGGCTCTGAATCTTTTGCTATTATATGCCATAAATAACCTTATACCAAAGTAATTTCAAAGTTTTGAAATATATCTTTGTGATAGAGTTCCAGAAGAAGAATTGCTGGGTCCAAGGCTAAGTGCACATGTTTTTTTCACTGGATATTAACCAATTCAACTCCATAGAGGTTCCACCAGTTGCCATTACCCCCTGCACTGTATCGGAATCTATGTTCTCCATAATCTCACCAACAAAGTATGCTACATTTGGCAGATTAAAGAAGGCTGCAAATTCTTTGACATTCCTCCCCTTGAGATGTGGAGTCTATAACATCCCTATGATGGTTAATTTTATGTGTCATCTTGACTGGGTTAAGAGATGCCCAGACAGTGGGTAAAACATTAGTTCTGGGTGTGGCTGTGATGGTGAGATTAGCATTTGATTCTAGAGGAGAACAGCATTTCAATCAGTAGACTGGGTAAAGAAGGTCACCCCTCACTAATGCAAGTGGGCATTATCCAATCACAGAGGACCTAGATAGAACAAAAAGGCAGAGGAAGGGTGAATTTGCTCTTTCTGCTTGAGCTGAGACATCCATTTTCTCCTGCCCTTTCTCCTGCTCCTTCAGATTTGGACGGAGTCTTAAACCATCAGCCACACTGATTCTTAGGCCTTTAGACTTAGTATGAATTAAAACACCAGCTTTCCTTGTTCTCCAGCTTGCAGATGGCAGATCATGGGACTTCTTGGCCTTCA
The DNA here is from genome assembly GCF_002201575.2 of Neomonachus schauinslandi. Classification (NCBI taxonomy): domain Eukaryota; kingdom Metazoa; phylum Chordata; class Mammalia; order Carnivora; family Phocidae; genus Neomonachus; species Neomonachus schauinslandi. Next base: position 30,248,025 of record NC_058411.1, on the reverse strand, counting down.
TAATCATGTAGGCACATATCCTCTTGGTTCTATTTCTCTAAAGAACTCTAATACAGATTTGATACCAGGAGTGGTTCTAGAGGAACGGAATTTTAAGGATGAGTTTTCTGAATTGGTTCTGGGGGTTTCTGAAATTGGTTCTCTAATCTGATTAGATTTAAAGACTCTATTTCCAGTAGTAAAGAGAACACTAGTAGTTCATGGTGAACTGTCTATACAGATACATAAAATATCTGCACTGGATACTCCTGATCAACTACTATATGAAGCAAAGAGATAAGTGATGCTGCATATGATACTTTTGAACATTTTTGGAAAACTAAGGGATAATGCCATTGGTTACCTCTAACATTGCCGGACAAATAGTGAAAGAAAAGGATGAACTCAGGGATTCCAATTCTCAGCTCAAGCATCCCATAAATGACCTAAGAGCTCTTATGTATGTCCTGAAAGAGAACCTTATTTCCTGCAGCCACAGGGCTGAAATTGGTGAAAATCAAACACAGAACCTCATCTTGTGATTAGCTGAATTACGATGTAAGCTCAACTCCCAGACTCACAAGATGTCTACTGTTATGGTGAAGGCACTGACTAGAGGGAAGAATGAGATCCTGTAAGTTGGACTGGGGACATATGGGAAGACCCTGATGAAGCTGGGGATGTTGAGCCCCTGTACTCTGATGACTCTTCTTTGCCAGGGGAAGAGCTTTTTCCACCCCCAGTGGAATTAGTCTCCCCACCTACAGTGGTAGCAGCTTCTTCATCTACATCTGAGGGGTTAACCTGGCATTACCTGAGGAAACAGTAATGATCTCCCCTGAGATAACCACCATACAAGACAGTGGTGATTCTCCTCAGGACCCATCCTCACCACCCTGCTTTGCTTCTACAACCTATAATTAGAGTCAAATCCCAGAGGACCCCTAATGGTGAGATACAAAATGTGACCCATGAGGAGGTACAATACACTCCAAAGAATTATTTAAGTTTTCTAATTTATACGAACAGACATCCAGGGAACATGGATGGATACTGAGGTTGTGGGATAACATGAAAGAAGCATAAAGTTGAGTCAGGCTGAATTTATTGATATGGGCTAAGAAGAGATTTTGCATTTAATGCTGCAGGGGAGTTAGAAAGGGCTCTACAGTTTGTTGGTTAATTGGCCGAAACATGGACCAAAAGAAGGCCAATCACATGAGCCAATTGTAAATGGCCGACCTGCCTTGTTTTAACATAGAGGAAGGGATTCAGAGGCTTAGGGACACTGGAATGTTAGAGTGTGCTTGTCATTTAAGACCTACTCACCCACACTGAGGGTCCAGAAGAATATCTTTCACTTATACTTTGAGAAATAAATTTGTGAGGGGAGCCCAGCATCCTCGAAGAGCTCTGTGATGGCTCTTCTCTGTAGGCTAGACTTTAGAGTGGGAGCCACAGCCACTCAATTGGAAAACCTTAAAGTATCGAGAATATATGGATCCCAGGGCAACAGGGGCCAAGTGGCAGCACTAACCACTAAAGACAAGGTAGGCATAGTTACCAGAATGAACAAAAGAGTCAAAGCAGCAATCACAATAGCCTGACTCATACACACCTATGGTGTTGGCTAGTTAATCATGATGTTCCTAGAAGTGAAATAGAAATTCTTATGTGATCTATCTAAGCAAAAATTGCTACGGCAAGTCAACAGAAAGTCTAACCCAAATCATAAAAGCAATGAATCACAGTCCTTCAATCAATTCCCAAGTTGAATCAGTTTAGAGACCAAGAACCTCTTGAATGAATGGGAGGTCAGGTACCCTTTAGGAAGGCCGCTGATACAGCAATGAACATTTATATGGTTAATCTTTCTCCCAGCCTTCACCAGAGGGACCTATGGCCTTTTATCAGGGTTGTACTTTGGGGAAAAGGAAATAATCATACCTTTTGGAGACTACTGGACACTGGCTCAGAACTGACACTGATTCCAGAAGTCTCATAACGGCACTGTGGCCCTTCAGTCAGAGTAGCTCAAGTCTGTCTCACAGTAGGTTCAGTGGCTCCCTGAACCCATCCTGTGGTTATTTGCCCAGTTGTAGAATGTATAATTGGAATAGACATACTTAGCAGCTGGCAAAAACCCTTACAGTGGTTCCTTGATCTGTAGAGTATGGGCTATTATGGTAAAAAAAAAGGCCAAGTGGAAGCCATTTAGTACCACATCCCTAGAAGGATTGCAGAGATTAGTGCCACCATTTGAAAGATGGAGGGGTAGTGATTCCCAACACATTCCCATTCAACTCTTCTATTTGGGCTGTGCAGAAAACAGATGAATCTTAGAGAATGACAGTGGATTATTTTATTGTAAGCTTAATCAGGCAGTGACGCCAATTGCAGCTGCTGTACCTCAAGGGGTTTCATTGCTTGAGCAAATTAACACATCCCCTGGGACCTGGTATGTAGCTATTGATCTAGCAAATGCATTTTTCTTCCATACCTGTCCATAAGGCCCACCAGAAGCAGTTTGCTTTCAGCTGGTAAGGCCAGTAATGCATATACATATACCTCTTTAGGGTTATAGCAACCCTCCATCCCTAGGTCATAATTTAGTTTGCAGGTATCTTGATTGTCTTTCCCTTCCACAAGATACCACACTGGTCCATTACATTGATGACATTATGCTGATTAGACCTAGTGAGTGAGAAGTAGCAACTACACTAGGCTTATTGGTAAGACACTTGCACATCAGGGTAGGAAATAAATCTAAAACTCACTTCTACCTCAGAATGTTTAGGGGTCCTGTTATGTAGGGCATGTTGAAATATCCCTTCTAAGGTGAAGAATAAGTTGTATCTGGCTTCCTACAACCAAGAAAGAGGCACAATACCTCTTTGGATTTTAGAGGCAACATATTCCTCATTCGAGTGTTACTCTAGTCCAGTTACCAAGTGACCTGAGAAAGCTGCTAGTTTTAAGTGGGGCCCAGAAGAAAAGGCTCTGCCATAGGTCCAGGCTGCTATGCAAGTTGCTCTGCAACTTGGGCCTTATGATCCAGCAGATCCAATGGTGCTTGAAGTGTCAGTGTCAAATAAAGATATGTTTGGAGCCTTTGACAGGTCCCTAGAGATGAATTGCAATGCAGGCTTTTAAGATTTGGGGGCAAGGCCCTGCCATCACCTTCAGATAACTACTTTCCCTTTGAGAAACAGCTCAGCTCTTGGCCTATTATTGGGCCTGAGCAGAGACTGAATGCTTGCTCATGGGCCACCAAGTTACCATGTGACCCGAGCTAACCCACAAAGTGGGCTGATATATACAAGATCAGACCTGAGCAGGCCCTGAAGTAAGTTACATGAAGAAGTGGCCCAAATGTCCAAAGTCCCCACTGCCTTGCTCCACTGCCTTCTCTCTCCCACCCTGCACATATAGCCTCATGGAGAATTCCCTGTGATCAGTTGACAGAGGAAGAGAAGACTCAGGCCTAGTTTACAGATGGTTCTGCATGATATGCAGGCACAGCTGGATGTGGTCAGCTGCAGCACTGCAGCCCCTCTCTGGGACAGCCCTGAAGGCAGTGGTGAAGGGTAAATCCTACCAGTGGGCAGAACTTTGGGCAGTGCACCTGGTTTTTCACTTTGCTTGTAAGGAGAAATGGCCAGATGTAGAATTACATAACAGTTCATGGGCTGTGGCTGCATGGTCAGGGACTTAGAAGGGACATGATTCAAAAATTAGTGACAAAGAAATTTGGGAAAGAGGTATGTGGATAGACCTCCCTGAATGACACACGAACATATTTGTGTCCCATGTGAATGCTCACGAAAGGGTTACCTCAGAAGAGGATTTTACTAAGCAGATAGAATATGTACAATGGAATATTACTCAGCCATCAGAAAGAATGAAATCTTGCCATTTGCAATGATGTGGATGGAACTAGAGGGTGTTATGCTAAGCGAAGTAAGTCAATTAGAGAAAGACAAATACCAAATGATTTCACTCATATGTGGAATTTAGGAAACAAAACAGATAAACATAGGGGAAGGGAAGGAAAAATAAAGTAAGACAAAAACAGAGAGGGAGGCAACCACAAGAGACTCTTAACTATAGGAAACAAACTGAGGGTTGCTGGAGGGGAGTTGGGTGGGGGATGGGATAATTTGGCGATGGACATTAAGGAGGGCACTTGATGTAATGAACACTGGGTGTTGTATGCAACTACCTCTGAAACTAATAATACAGTATTTGTTAAATAAACTGAATTTAAATTAAAAAATAAGCGGATAGAATGATCCATTTTGTAGATACCAGTCAGCCTCTTTCCCCAACCACCCATCATGACCCAATGGGTTCGTGAACAAAGTAGCTATGGTTACAGGGTGGCAGTTACACTTGGGCTCAGCAACACAGACTTCCACTCACCAAAGATGACCAGGCTAGAGCTACCACTAATTGCCCAATCTGCAGTGGCAGAGACCAACACTGAGTCACCAGTATGGCACCATTCTCTGGGGTAATCAGCCAGCTACCTGCATTGTCAGAAGGTGAATCATTACATTGGACTGTTTCCATCATGGAAGGGGCATCATTTTATCCTTACTGGAGTAGACACTTTGGATACAGATTTTCATTTCCTGCACACAATAACTTCTGCCGAAACTACCATCCATGGACTTACAGAATGCCTTACTCACCATAATTTTAGTCTACACAGCATTGCTTCTGATCAAGGAACTCACTTCACAGCAAAAGAATTCCATTATCATGGAATTCACTAGTTTTACCATGCTCCCCACCATCTTGAAGGAGCTGTCTTAATAGAATGGGGGAACAGCCTTTTCAAGACTAAGTTACAGTGCCAGCTAGGTAGCAATACCCTGCAGGGCTGGGGCAAGGCTCTCCAGAAGGCTGTATATGCCCTGAATTAGTGTCTAATATATGATGCTGTTTCTCTCATAGACAAGATTCATGGGCTCAGGAATCAAGAAGTGGAAATGGGAGTGGCACCACTCACTATTAACCCTAATGACCCACTAGCAAAATTTTTGCTTCCTGTTTCTATGACTTCATGCTTTGCTGCCTTAGAGGTCTTAGTCCCAGAGGGAGGAATACTTCTGCCAGGAGACAAACAATGATTCCATTGACTGGAAGCTAAGATTGCCACCTGGCCACTTTGGGCTCCTCATGCCTCTAATCAACAGGCAATGAAAGGAGTTATGGTGATGACTGGGGTGATTGATCCTGATAACTAAAGGGAAACTGGACTACTACTTCACAGCAAGGAAGGCAGAGTAAAAAGGTAAGGAAGAGTGTCTGGAATATAGGAGATCCCTTAGTGTGTGTCTCTGTACTACCATGCCCTGTGACTAAGGTCAGTGGAAAACTATAACAACCCAATCCAGGCAGGACTACTAATGGCCCAGATCCTTTAGGAAAGAAGGTTTGGGTCACACTACCAGATAAAGGACTATGATGAGATGAAGTACTTGCTGAAGGCAAAGGGAATAGAGTGGATAGAAGATGGTTACAAATACCAGCTGCAACCAGGTGACAAGTTATAGAAGTAAGGGCTGCAAGTATCATGACTATTTCCTCTTTATTTTGTTATGAATACATTTGTATTCATATTTCCTATTGTCTTCTTTCCATTTTCCTTATTCCCTAATCATGTGTCATGGGATAATTGAATTTATATCATAGTATTTGGGTATTGTTAATTTCACATCATAGTATTTAAAGTTACAGGGTATCAAGAAGAATAAAAATCTCTCAAGGGATTTATGTCTTCTTCTGGGGAAGGGGTAAATATGTAAATGCCATATCCTATTGGTTCTGTTTCTCTGGGGAACCCTAATACAGATACCATTCCAGGATGGATTGTATGCACTGAAGCAGGGATCTTATCTTGGGTCTGGGAACCAAGGACTGGAAGGCAGAGTGGCACCACATACCACTATTCCCTATGACCTACTGGGGTGGTCTGTGCTTCCTGTCCCCTTCAACTCTGCAGGTTCTGGTCCCCAAAGGGGTCATATTTTCACCAGGAGACAGAGCTAGAATCCCAATGGAATTATATGTTAAAGCTGCCACCTGGGCATTTTGGGCTCCTGTGTCCCTTCATCAATAGCAAGAAGAGGTGTCACAGTCTTGGCAGGTGTAACTGAGCCTAATCATTGAGGAGAGATAGGGCTGCTTTTATATCATGGAGATGCAGGGAATATGTGTGGAACCCAGGTGATCTCCTTCAGTGTTTCTTGGTGTTCTCTAGCCCCACTGTGACTGTAAATAAATAGATTCAGCAATCCCAGCCTGGGAATGGTGACTAAACACTCAAGTGCTTTGGAGACAAGGACCTGAGTAATGACACAGGGTTATCATCCAAAGCCAGCAGAATGCTATCTAAAGATGAAGGAAACTAGAATGGATAGTGGAGGAGAGAGACAATCAGTATCAATTTCGGCCCCAATGCCAAACACAATAGTAGTAGTAGGAACTGTGCTTCATCTCACTAACCTCCCTCTTACAAGGTACCCCACAGGCAGAGATGCCTATTAGAATTCTGGATGATCTGTTCCTAGAACATATATGGAAAAGCAGATCAGAGCAGTGCAAAGACTAGACTGTGGAATATCCAAATAGGCCACTTTGATTCTTCTTCAAGGAAAGTTTGCTGAGCAGCTACAGGGATTACAATCAGCAGAGAGCCTCCTGATGTCAGCTCTTTGGGACAGCCTCAGTTACAGGGAATTGTGGCCAACCTCTTGCCATTCCCAGGGCACTCCAGATACAGTGAATGAGAAAGGGAAAGTATGAAGACCAGGCCATTTTGGCCCAATTCAAGACAAATCTTTCAGGCAATATTTATTCCAGAGCTTGCTGCTAGGTTGACCAAGGCTGCAATGCAGTACCATTTCTCATTTACACAACTGACTTCCTCACCTTTTCACAGTGGTTGGTCCCTATCAAAATCTTGCACTCTAGGGTGCCTGGGTGGCTCAGTTGGTTAAGCGACTGCCTTCGGCTCAGGTCATGATCCTGGAGTCCCGGGATCGAGTCCCGCATCGGGCTCCCTGCTCAGCAGGGAGTCTGCTTCTCCCTCTCCCTCTCCTCCCTCTTGTGCTCTCTCTCTCTCTCAAATAAATAAATAAAATCTTTAAAAAAAAAAAATCTTGCACTCTAAACTCTAACTCAGTGTCTGGAGAACTCAGACTATCACAATGAAATAACTCCTGAAAGCACTTGATAGCCCTAGGGCAAGGGGAACACTGGAAAGAAGGTGGGTTTATCAGAGTGCTGGTGATTCAAGGAGACCCTCTGCAGAGCAGGAACCTATAAGACCTATAAGGAGCACAAGTGACCAGCTGCTGGGCAAAACTCAGAGGAGGACCTGCTAACCTCAGAGCTACAAGTCAGACCTCTGAGGGTGTCAGTGACCAATTGGTGCTGGTACTTCTCAATAAGAATGAAGGGGCTTCTAAAGAGCCAAGAAAACTAGAGTCCAAAACCAAATATGGCTACCAGAGTGCACAGCCCCAGCCAAAATGACAGTGAGAGTAACTTTTAGACACAGGAAAGTAAACTCCCTTCTCCCCTCATCCATCATGCTAGGTTACTTCTACTGCCCCCTTTTAGGCACAGTTACCCTGAAGAGAACAGGAAAAACAGAAATGGGGTCTGCAGTGGCACATCCTCAAATACAAAGGTGGGAGGAGGTTTAGAACGGAGAGACATCAGCTTAAAAACGTCTCTCTGCTGTGCCTTTGCCCAGAAAATAAAGAGACAACCTCCAGGGGAAAAAAAATGAAGTTTTAATATGGCTTATAACACTGAAGAGTAAGAAAGTACATGCTAGAAATCCTTTGGTGTGGTATTAATGCTTATGATCCTGATATGAAGGATCCTTAAAGGATCCTTTTTCTTTAAACAGTCAGGCATGCCCTAATGTTTCTCTACTATTAAAAGAAGAACTGGGGATTTGTCTAATGAGATAGGAGACTTAGCTTTCCTCTTCTTCCCTCTCTCTCTTTTTTTTTTTTTTCGCTTACAAAGTACAAGAAGGCAAAATAAAACAAAAGCAGTAGAAGGAATAAGCCACAATAATGACAGGTAACCCAACATTGGCTTTGCTTCTACTACAGGCTTCCCAGGAGGTGGCCCACTGTCAATACTGCCTCCATGGCCCTCGTGCTTGCAGTAAGGAGGCGCCCATCCACGGCGGCAGTGGCAATGCTGTTTATTATTGCAGACTCCGTGCAGGTGGCAGGTCTCGTTAGTCTGACAGTCTCGTGGTGGATGGGTCATATTGACACACTTCTTGTGGATGCATATCTTTTCTGGACCACACACTGTGCCCTCTTTCACTTGACCAATATCAGGTATGGCCATCCCTAAATGATAATCAGTGCCCCAGCAAGTGGTGTCATTGAAGTGAAGCTGATGCACTGTAGAATGCTGGATCAGACTGGGAATCACTCGCACATTTTCACACTGCACTCTTCCACATAGAATATCAGGGACCTCACATTTTACGTATATTAGGTCTGTGATACCACAGTGACCAAATCGATTTCCTTGGGTGTTGATTTCTTTGTAGCAACTCTGAGATGCACCCCTTGCATCTTTGCCAAAAATCTCCCTGCACTGTTTGTCATGGTTATTACATCTCCCTTTATAGCAGTAGGCATCGTCACCACAGGGAATCCCATCCTGTACATATACATCTTCTGGACACTGATGAAATGTCCCATTGCACCACTCTGGAAGGTCACATTCATTGATGTGATGTCTGCACAAAGTCCCTGATGGCATGAACTTGCAGTCTTTGCAACAAATTCCAAAAGTACAAGTAGCTCCAGGCTTCAGAGTGCAGTTCAACAGACAACAGGGATCATTTACACACTGGTGTATGGTCCCACAATCACACTCCTCTCCTTCTTCAACCACTAGGTTCCCACAGTACTGTACCGTCAAGATATTCCCTGGATATGGAGGTGAGTGAATACATAATCCACTCGTGAGAGTGTTGTCCCAATACTGGGCATAACTGCAATTGCTGAACCGAGTTGTCACCCTGTGGGAAGGATACATTATGCACCACTGAAGCCCACACACACATTGTCCAGTATCATGAGACATACCCAAATTATGACCAAGTTCATGGGACACAGTAAGTGCAAAATTATACAGACTGTCTCCTTCAAACACATCAACTCCACAGTTAAAAGGACGCTGGCATATTCCTCCGACATAGGCAACTCCAAGTTTTACGCCAAAATATTTTTTTTATGAAAAGATGGGCAGTATCATGATGCAGTCGTGCATCAAGACTGAGAAACTTCCAAACAGCAAAATCCTCCATAAGTTGTTCTATGTTATCGGAGGCAACTAGGTTTCTTTCACTCCAGATTTCAATCCCGGTCAAAATTACATCAACCTCCAAAGGGTAATATAAGATATCTATTATATTGACAACATCAAATACTTCACGCTGTACTACTGTCACATTACTTTCGTAGTAAAGGAATCGAAGATGGTCCACAACTACTACCAGCTCAAGAAAGCGCAAGTGGGTCCACCAGCCCATGTAAGAGCTTTGCATCAGAGTAGAATTATATGATGCCCTCAACTGCAAATGGCGTGCTATTTCCTCTTCTGTTAACCCACATCTCATAGGTGGGAATTGTGTATCATCACTGTCTATCTTATACACCAGGTGTTCAAATGTGGCAGAAAACCTCATTGGCTCAATTTCATAAGCAAGGTCATTAATCTGTAGCATTCCTCGAAAACCTCCAGAACAAGTACTGAGGGCGACCAGGGACTCAGGGATTCCCTCCACATAACCATGATAGTAGCAGTCATCAGGAACAAAAGGCTGATCTTGGTGGAGGGCATGCTGGTCCGTATAGGTGAATACCGGGAAGGGTTTGGAGACCGAGAGCTTCTTGACCCTAATGTGGACAATGTGTCTTTGGCCCCCAAACTGCAGGCTGTAGGAGAGCCAGCCTGGACCTTTTATACCTCTGCCCCTGCCAGTCACCTTCAAGGGGATCACCAATTCTGGGGAGAAGTGCTGGGAGGGCCTTGCCTGAGACTGGCCAGAAATGAACAGAGACATTCCTACCCCGAGTAGCAGAAGAGTGACCCTGGTGTGCACCAGGGCCTCACCCACTGCCATTATGGAGCTGTCATTATGGAGCCATCTGTCCAGGGCAGAAGAGGGCAGGGTGTGAGGCACTGCTGGTCTGGCTCCTCCCTCTGAGCTGCTTAGGGTGCAGAGCTGACCTTTATGGATCTGTGTTCTGGAAGAGGTGGACCATCAGAGTTGCAGTGCTGAAAGTGAAAATAAAGAAAAGAGCTAGGATGGGGTTGGTGGAATAGGGAGAGTGGGAGAGAGAGAGGAAGGTGAGGTAAAAGTGATTCTTCAATTGGAATGTGGCTAGAATTAATAAAATGCCCAAGATTGTCATATACATATATACATATACATATATATGCATATATATACATATATATATACACTATACATACATATACATATGTATATAGGCAGAGGGTGGGGGAAGGACAGGTTTCCAGAGAAAGAGATGAAGGAGGTTAGTCATAGATGGATAATGATTGAAACTAGATGGTGGATACAAAAAATTTATTAAATATTGTTTTCCAAACATGTAAATTGACATGAAATTTTCCATATTAAAAAGACTGACATCTGACTCCCAAATTGTTCCTCTTCCCAAAAATCTACTGGTACCCTGCTATCTTCACTAAGAGTGTGGACAACCCATTCAAAACCCACCATTTTTTTGGTCCCTTTATTCAGACTGTTTATTCCACCTCTCCTTTCCTGTGCGGACATCCTTTCTAGCCCCCATTCTGTCTGAGGTTAGCAAAGTAAGCCTTACTTAAGGGACTTATTAATTTGGGGAGGCCCCTTCAAAACAAGCCAAATTTTTATTTTATAATGCATTCTTATCTGCAGAAAAACTCTGGACATCCAAAGATGGGAAAACAGAGAATGGGCCACTATTTCGGGGCAAGGCAAACAACTCAATTGCCCCCAAACACAGCAGGCAGGCAGCAGCCTTCTCTCCACCCAGCCCAACTGCACCAGGTCTTCAATCATAAGAGACTCATCTTAGATGTGTAAATATAGATTCTAGTCTATATTTTTGCATGGCTGATGAGTTAGCTGAATTCTCTAGAGAAGGCTGGATTGAGGAGCTTATACCTAGAGTCAGTTCATTAAAATGTTCAAAAGGCCACAATTCAAGTGGACTTACGCCATTCCTGTTGAAGACATAAATTTTAGCTCAGGTAAAAGTTAATTTTGCTTATTCACTGACTTTCAGTTAAAAGCATCAATGATTTGTTTAATATTTGAAAGCAAAAATTAAAACAAATTTGGAGACACATTTGAACACATACCGGTGACATGAGTATTCTACATAAGTACACAAATGGGATCACAGTAGTATAGAGTATGAGAAATATCGTCAGCATTATAATGTTGAGAACACCTGTATACATCTGGGTACTTTTTAAAAATTATTATTGTTATGTTAATCACCATACATTACATCATTAGTTTTCGATGTAGTGTTCCATGATTCATTGTTTGCATACAACACCCAGTGCTCCATGCTGGATACTTTTTTAGAACTAATGGATGGCTACTGGAAGCCAAGAATACCAAATGAATCCTCCTAGGGGAAGTATCTCTGGTGGAGGCGAAATCCTAATTACTGGATTTCCTCTCCATTTCTCTCTTCATGATATCCTTGGTATATGCTCCAGATCTGGGAATATTAAAGTGAGTGTGTGATTTGAAAGAGGACTATTAAAGATAAAGCATTATAAAGAGGAAAATAACCTATATTACGCTTTGTCAGAAATATGATGTGGTAATAATAGAAAAGTTCATTGCTGAGAATCTTTGAGATACGCCAGTCTGTCACCATTTCATGGCTCCAAAGAAGAGCCCTGAAGGAACAGTGCATGACCATGAATTATGTAAACTTATATCACTCCAAAGCCCTACCTTTCTACCATTACCAGCACTTCAAGCAGTGTGAGATTTTCCTCTGCGTGAATCCTTAGCTCTTCTAATTCCAGCAGCTATTTCAAATTTCTCAAAACCCCTATCTTGCCAAGTCTCCTCTCATGCTCAATCACAGCCTCAATTTCACTATTTCTCAAACTTAGGTCACAAACCAAACAGGGTCACAAAATCGATTTAGTGAGCCACAACTAACTGAAACAATACTAAATGTCAGGGTGCAATGGTACTATATATCAGAGAGCTTCACACAGATCAGTGTCACCTATCACCATAGAAACTCTAGCAGCATTCCACTGACACTTCTTATGCTGATTATCAACTATTTCCTGAACTCCAAAACTAAAATTTATACTTTGTCTATGAAGCTGGAGATGGGAATCTGTACATTATATTTCCACTGTTATTTGGCTTCCTTAAGTTTTATCAATAAAGACACAAAAGAGAGAATAAAAGGCAAAAGAGGACAAGGGACTTGTAATTACCTATTTGCCCACTGTTACTTTCTATGAATCCCCAGCTCTGGTGCCTTGCTGTGGTGGTGAGAGCTGGTTACCACATTCCCAGAACCAGCTACATCAAGCCCTAATAAAGGTATGAGTACCCAATGAACAGTGTGCCCTCCTCAGAAGTCTGATGTTCAGAGCCATTCTCTTGTACCTTGGGCAACCCACACCAGCTACCCAGTGTCCCTTTTTCAGATGTTCCAGGCACACCACAAAGAACCCCGATACAAGCCCCATGTGTGTAGCACTTGTCTCTCTGAGATCTGAGTCACAATTTTGGAGGACCTTCTTCCAAGTTCCTAAGGAACCAGTACTAGCTCCTTACATGAAGTACAGCTATTAGCTCTACAGAACCCCTTTTCTGATTTCCTTTTACCAACATGACCTGAGCATGCCCTGTCTTCTACAGTCCAGATCTATGAGGCCCATTATGAAAGTATCTAATTATGGTAACCCCAACCTCTTCTCTTTTTTCCCTAATCTTAGGGGTAGGGCTTTTTCTTGCAACTCCATACCTCTATGTACCTCAATGTTCTCTTTTCATCTTTTCGGTCCTCTAAAACCTTTTCAAGAATTTCTTTATATTAATTACTCCTGGTGGGTTTTTCTTTTCTGGACTAGATCTTGACAGATACAGGACTTAGTACCAAGAGTGCTGCCGAGAGAGACAGACAAAATGGGACTCCAGGATTAGTATGGGCAGGTCCATGGCTTTACACACTACTGAACTCCTGTCCAATGGGGAATGGGCATGCAGTGGCATCACAATGAATTAAATTAACAGCCAATGTTTATTATGATGAAGTGCACTACTGAAGCAAATGTGTGGGAGACCAAGGGTGATGATGACCGTTAAGTACCTCAAGGACTGTTCTACCAGAGAATTTGCACAGTGAAGCTCAAGGCTCTAAACTCTCAGCTCAGAGAGCTGATAATGGTAGACCTAAAAGAATCCCTCATTTGTTTTAGCCACAGAGTCAGTCTTACCAAAAAAATCAAACTTTAATTGTGGAGTTACAGAATCACAATGTAAGTTGAATACATAGATTTGCCAAGATTCTAGTGGGAAAGTTAGGACATTGATTGAGAAGGGAAAAAACCTTGACACTTAAAAAGAAAAATTCCAGGTAGACTTGACTGATTCTGAGTATCTCAATCCTCCCACGTATCCCTGAGTCTCCTTTACCAGGGAGAGAAGCCAGACTTCTCCTGTCTGAAAAGCCCACCCACCTCGAGCTTGAGACCCTGTAATTATCTCTTCTGGGAAAGTTACCCTACAAGGAGATATCTAGTCTCCTCAAGACATACTCCTACCATCCTTTATTGGCTCTAGATGTAAATCAGAATCTAATTCAACATGTTGCAGAGAAACAAATTCAGTATCCAAACCGAGAAGAAGGAACTTCTACTGCAAAATAATGATATTTTACTAACTTACATTGGCAAAAAAAGGGGGGAAACAAATGATATTAATAGCAGAAAAGATAAAGTAGTTACAGAGATAAAGATATATTTAGTATGACAAAATTCAACAGAGATGGGGCACCTGGGTGGCTCAGTCAGTTAAGCATCTGCCTTTGGTTCAGGTCATGATCCCAGGGTCCTGGGATCGAGCCCCAAGTTGGGCTCCCTGCTCAGCAGGAAGTCTGTTTCTCCCTCTTCCTCTCCCTCTGCCCCTCTCTGCCCTTCCCCTCTGCCTCCCCACCCCTGCTCATGTTCTGTCTCTCTTTCAAATAGATAAATAAAATCTTAAAAAAAAATTCAACAGGGATTTGTATCTATTTATTAAATAGCTTCAAAATATATAAAGAAAACATTGAGAAATCAAAAAGGAGAAATAGAAAAATCCAAAATCTACTTGCAGATATTAACATACTTCTCTCAGCGACTGAGAAAAATCAGACAAAAAATTAATAAGGAAATAGAAGACTTAAGCAAGGTTAATCAAATCAACCTGACACATATGAAACAGTACAGTCAACAATTGAAGAACACCTATTAAGTTCAATTGCATGTGAGATATTTAGCAAAACAGATAATATCCATGGTCATAAAGTTTCAACAAATGGAAAAATAAAAATTGCATAACATATATTCCTTAACTACAGAACTTTTAAAAATTGTATAGGAAAAAGAGCTAGAAAATAGTATTTGCTTCAAAATTAAAGAAAAACCTTCTAAATAAGCCATGGTCCAAATATGAACAAAATGTGTAATTAAAAATATTTTGGTTTCAATGAAAATACAACATATTAAACTTGTAGAATGCAGTTAAAGCAATGCTTACATGGAAATTTCTGGATTTCAAGGTATATATTAGAAAAGGAGAGAAATTGAAAATATTTTATATAGCTAGAAAGATAACAGCTAATTAAACTTTAATAGTAGATAATTTAAAAATAAAGATGGGAGTACAAAACAATAAAACATAAAAAACAAATACTAAAAAGAAAATAAAGTCAAGCACCAGTTCCTTATAAGGAATTGACAAACACCTAGCAATATTTTTTTTTTAAGATTTATTATTTGAGGGAGAGACAGATTGTGACAGATAGCAAGAGAGTGCACAAGCAGGGAGGAGAGGGAGAAGCAGGCTCCTGTAGAGCAGGGAGCCAGACATGGGGCTCCATCCCAGGACCCTGGGAACATGACCTGAGCCAAAGGCAGTCGTTTAACTGGCTGAGCCACCCAGGTGCCCCTATAATAGTTTCTATTATAAGATAATAATGAAAATTTAAACATGGGAATAAATTCGCCAGTAAATTTGAAAATTTAAGCAACATGGGAAAATTCCTTGGAAAACCAAACTAACAAAACTGACAAAAGTAATAGAAAAACATGAAGGGGGGTGAATCGGAGGGAGAGATGAACCATGAGAGACTATGGACTCTGAGAAACAAACAGGGTCTTAGAGGGGAAGGGCTGGGGGATGGGTTAGCCTGGTGATGGGTATTAAGGAAGGCACATACTGCATGGAGCACTGGGTGTTATATGAAAACAATGGATCGTGGATCACCACATCAAAAACTAATGATGTATTGTATGGTGACTAACATAACATAATAAAATAAAAATAAATAAATAAAATTAAAAAAAAAGAAAAACAAAATAGTTCTACATTATGGAACTACTGAATCTATATGGACATTGAATCTATATAAAAATATAAATTAAAAACAATATACCTTTTCACCAAATCTCTGGTTTGGTGGGTTCTCAAAATGTTTTTGAGGTAATACAAATGACTGGATAGTGATAAATTAGAGATATATCCTAATCAAGCCTTACTAATTAAGCTTCAACAATTGCTTCAAAAGTAGTAACCTAAGAGCAATGACTGAATGTTTGGGAATTACAGACATTTGTGCCATGATCAAAGGCTTCAAAGATACAGGGATAATGATAACCAATCACACCCATATTTAACTCACCTGTTTTGCATGTGCAAGTGGGTTGATCTTGAAGAGTTACTACTAATTTTCCTAAACTAGGCAGGGGTGATTACACTTATACCTGTTATTTCAGTTGTGATTTCTTTACTAAACAACCCAACACAGCCAAATCTATTATGTAGCTAGTTATGAAGGGTTGAAAGCAAAAGATAAATCATATGAACACTAAGATATGAAAAAGTAAACAGTGCAGGGGCGCCTGGGTGGCTCAGTTGGTTAAGCAGCTGCCTTCGGCTCAGGTCATGATCCCAGGGTCCTCCCCTGCTCGGCGGGGAGCCTGCTTCTCCCTCTCCCTCTGCCTGCCTCTCTGCCTACTTGTTCTCTCTATCTCTCTGTCAAATAAATAAATAAAATCTTAAAAAAAAAAAGTAAACAGTGCATATGTTAACAAAAATAAATCTGATGAAAACAGAAAATAAGGTGAATAGAATTGTTGGATCACTATATTGTACACTTCAACCTAATACAATGCTGTACATTAATTATACTGGAATTAAAAAAAAATTTTTTTTTTTGAGAGAGAGAGAGCAGGGGAGAGGCAGAGGGAGAGGGAGAGAGGGAATCTTAAAACAGGCTACATGCCCAGCGCAGAGCCTGACTTGGGGCTTGATCTCACGAGCCTTAGATTACAACCTAAGCCAAAATCAAGAGTCAGACAGTTAAATTGAGCCACCCAGTTGCCCCTGGAATTAAAGTTGTTTTTTTTTAATTAAAAAAAAAAAGATGACAAGGGTAGGATGGACAAAGATAAAAAGGAATTAATCAGGTAAAGAAGAATATATTTAAGAAGGACCATTCCATACTATCTTGTATGCACCTAATAGCAGAGCTTCAAAATAGATGAAGCAAGAGCTGAGAGAGCAAAGAGAAGAAATAAAAAATCCAGTATCATATTTGGAGATGTTTACTCAGAACAAGCAAGTAGAAAATAAGACATAGAATTTAAATGACATTAATCAAACTAACGTAATCGATACATACAGAACACTGTACTCGAAAAATTGCAGGATACACATGCATTTTCAAATGCATGTAGGGCATTTACCAAAACTGATAATATTCACAGCCATAAAGCAAACCTAAAGGAATACAAATTGTACAACATATGCACTTCTGGTTTCTGCTCTGGCATGTAAAGAGCTTGCAAATCATCACTCCCACCTGCACAAAAACAAAAAGGCTAAACAAACTGAAAAAATCAATGACCTTTCTTAGGTACATCTGACAAATGAGACTGCAGGACAGACTGGAGTGGCAGGCTAATAGAGAGGATATGGATGAGCTTCTCTGAAGCAGAAGTGGCTGGAGCCAATGAGACTTTAATGGTGACTTCGGTGAATTCCTGGAGTGTCGACTAACATCGTTATTAAAAACTCTTAGGGGCTTACTCCAAGGGCAGTCTCTATACTGTCATAAATCTGATCTCCAAAAAACCTACCAGGTACTCATAGTAAAGATCAGGAAAAAAATCACCAAATGCTTGACCAAGAAGAGGAGAAAAGTGACTTTTGGAAATATGGTGAAGGTAAGAGTAACCATCTTGAAACACACCCAGAGTGTCCTCAAAACAAAGGTCTAGGGGCGCCTGGGTGGCTCAGTCGTTAAGCGTCTGCCTTTGGCTCAGGTCATGATCCCAGAGTCCTGGGATCGAGTCCCGCATCGGGCTCCCTGCTCCGTGGGAAGCCTGCTTCTCCCTCTCCCACTCCCCCTGCTTGTGTTCCTGCTCTCGCTGTGTCTCTCTCTGTCAAATAAATACATAAAATGTTAAAAACAAAACAAAACAAAACAAAACAAAAGCAAAGGTCTAACCAGCAAGGGGAAAGACTTCACCAAAGCCTTATTCAACTTGAGGGAAGTGAAATTACCCAACTCCAGCCCCCTCTAGCCTTCCTATGTCACCTAAGTTTGGGGGTGGGAATATAGGGGAGCTTAAATGCCACTGTGAAGTTCAGAGCCCAGGGACACAGGACCACTACTAGACTGAGACCTAATCTCAGACCAGAGAATGTTTCCCATCCTCCCACTCCTTTCACCACATCAAAAGGGCTTCTGTATAAGTGGATTACACCTGAAAGAAGTACAAAACACAGACTATTTAAGAAAGAGTTTCTCAGAAAATCCTAAGACATTATGGGAGACAAAAACAAGGACACTAGAGGAAATTGAAACCTCTGACACCTGCAGTTACAGGAAAGAGTAAACACAGCCAAGCTACTGGTCAGATAAACACTAAAGGCCTATCTACCTCAGTTTTTACTGCCCAAATACATCATGTCTGGCTTTCAACAAAGAATTACAAAGCATGCTAAAAGGCAGGAAAAAACACAGTCTTATGCTGAGCGAAATAAGTCAATCAGAAAAAGACAATTATCATATGGTTTCACTCATATGTGGAATATAAGAAACAGCAGAGGATCATGGGGAAGAAAACCATGAGAGACTCAACAATAGGAAACAAACTGAGAGTTGTTGGAAGGGGGGTGGGTGGGGGGATGGGGTTGGGCATTAAGGAGGGCATGTGATGTGATGAGCACTGAGTATTATATGCAACTGATGAATCACTGAACTCTACATCTGAAACTAAGGATGTACTATATGTTGGCTAATTGAGTTTTTTAAAATATGGAAAATGACCTCAGTGACCAATAACAAGAGTGTGACCAATATCACAAATGTCAAAAAGGAGGAGGAAAAGATGGCGGAGGAGTAGGGGACCCTATTCCACCCAGTTCCCTGGATTGAGCTGGATATCTACCAGACCACTCTGAACACCCAAGAAATCAGCCTGAGATGTAAGAAGATAGATCTGGATCTCTACAAACTGAATATCACAGGCGGTTGGTTTCGAGGTATGAAGTGGGGAGCCATGATTCTGTAGGCAGATATCAGAAGTTAAACGGAAGGGGGAGGGAGCCATGGGGATCCTCCACCAACAGTGAGTGATAGCCTCCCGTGCTAGGGACAGGGCACAGACTTGCAGACCAATAGCAGCGGGGAAAGGACTTTAGGGCAGCCCCCTGGATGGAAACCTGGGCCGTATGTGTGAACTGGTGGCGGCTGGTGGTTTCAGAAGCACAAAAGGCAGAGACGTGCCCCAATCTGGAGGTGAGGACTGGGAGTGCTGCTGAGGGGCACACAACCCAGGACACCACAGTTTATAGCAGCACAGACAGAAAGAGAGATAGTGTGGCCTGGACAGCTCACTGAAGAACAGACTGCGATCTCTCTGCTCTGAGGCAGAGGGTTGGAAATGATCTCTTCTGCTCCGATTCTCAGAAGAGACATGGAAAGCCGCCAGGGAAAGTCACCAGGGAACAAAAGCCCCCCAAAACCGGTTTTCACTGAGCCCATCGCCCCCCACAGGGGTCATGGCAACTCTGCCCAAACAGGGTTGCCTGAGTAACAGCACGGCAGGCCCCTCCCCCAGAAGACAGGCTGGGAGAACAAGAGGCCGACAACCCTAAGGTCTCTATAAAACAAGTGCATCTTGCTTGGGCTGTGGTCATTAATTTGGACTCTGTACATTCCCTCAACCACCCCTCAACAGAATGACTAGGAGGAGGAACCCCCAAAATAGGAAAGACTCAGAGACTGTAACTTCTGCCACAGATTTACAAATGGATACAGATATAACTAAGATGTCAGAAATAGACTTCAGGGTAACAGTTATGAAGACGATAGCTAGGGAGAAATTGATTAATGGCAACATAGAGTCTCTAAGGGCAGAAATGAAAGCTGAACTGGCAGAACTTAAAAATGCTATCAGTGAGATCCAATCCTATCTAGATAATCTAACAGCTAGGGTAAGCAAGGCAGAAGAACGAATTAGTGATCTAAAAGACCAATTGATAGAAAAGAAGGAAAAAGAAGAGGCCAGGGAGAAACAACTCAAAATCCATGAAAACAGAATCAGAGAAATAAGTGACACCATGAAATGCTCCAATGTCAGAATTATTGGGATCCCTGAGGGGGTGGAAAGAGAGAGAAGACTAGAAGATATATTTGAGCAAACCATAGCTGAGAACTTCCGTAATCTGGGGAATGAAAAAACATTCCTGTCCTAGAGGCAGAGAGGACACCTCCCAAGATCAAGGAAAACAGTCCAATGCCCCAGCATGTAATAGTAAAACTCGCAATTCTTAAAACCAAGGAAACCATCTTAAGGGCAGTTAGGGGGAAGAGATTCCTTATGTACAGAGGGAGGAACATCAGAATAACGTCAGACCTATCCACAGAGACCTGGCAAGCCAAAAAGGGCCGGCAAGACATATTCAGGGTACTAAATGAGAAGAACATGCAGCCAAGAATACTTTACCCGGCAAGGCTTTCATTTAGAATGGATGGAGAGATGCAGAGCTTCCAAGACTGGCAGAAACTGAAAGAATATGTGACCACTAAGCCGGCCCTGCAAGAAATATTAAGGGGGGTTCTATAAAAGGAGAAAGACCCCAAGAGTGATATAGAACAGAAATTTACACAGACAATCTATAGAAACAAGGACTTCACAGGCAACATGATGACAATAAATGCTCCCATGAAATGGCACAGGGTTGCAGATTGGATAAAAAGACAGGACTCATCCATATGCTGTCTACAAGAGACTCATTTTGAACCTCAAGTCCCTCCAGATTGAAACAGTGTCTTCACAGGCAACATGACAATTAATTCATATCTTTCAATAATCACTCTCAACATGAATGGTCTAAATGCTCCCATAAAACGGCACAGGGTTGCAGATTGGATAAAAAGACAGGACGCATCCATATGCTGCCTACAAGAGACTCATTTTGAACCTAAAGATACATCCAGACTGAAAGTGAAGGGATAGAGATCCATCTTCCATGCCAGCGGACCTCAAAAGAAAGCTGGGGTAGCAATTCTTATATCAGACAAATTAGATTTTAAACTAAAGTCTGTAATTAGAGACACAGAAGGACACTGTATCATTCTTAAAGGGTCTATCCAACAAGAAGATCTAACAATTGTAAATATCTATGCCCCCAACATGGGAGCAGCCATCTACATAAGCCAACTGTTAACAAAATAAAGAGTCATATTGATAACAATACGTTAATTGTAAGAGACCTCAATACTCCACTCTCAGCAATGGACAGATCATCTAAGCAGAAAATCAACAAGGAAACAAGAGCTTTGAATGATACATTGGACCAGATAGACCTCAGAGATATTTACAGAACATTCCACCCTAAAACAACAGAATACTCATTCTTCTCGAGCGCACCTGGAACTTTCTCCAGAATAGACCACATACTGGGTCACACATCAGGTCTCAACCGATAGCAAAAGACTGAGATTATTCCCTGCATATTCTCAGACCACAATGCTTTAAAACTCGAACTCAATCACAAGAAAAAATTTGGAAGAAATTCAAACACTTGGAAGCTAAAGACCACTCTGCTCAAGAATGTTTAGGTCAACCGGGAAATCAAAGAACTTAAACAATTCATGGAATCATGGAAATCAATGAGAACAAAAACACATTGGCCCAAAACCTATGGGATACTGCAAAGGTGGTCCTAAGGGGGAAATACATAGCCATCCAAGCCTCACTCAAAAAAACAGAAAAATCCCGAATTCACCAACTAACTCTACACCTTAAAGAACTAGAGAAAAAGCAACAAACGATGCCTAAGCCATGCATTAGAAGAGAAATAATTAAGATTAGAGCAGAGATCAATGAATTAGAAACCAGAAACACAGTAGATCAGATCAACGAAACTAGAAGCTGGTTCTTTGAAAGAATTAATAAGATTGATAAACCACTGGCCAGACTTATCCAAAAGAAAAGAGAAAGGCCCCAAATTAATAAAATTATGAATGAAAGGGGAGAGATCACGACTAACACCAAGGAAATAAAAACAATTATTAGAAATTATTGTCAACTATATGCCAATAAACTAAGCAACCTGGAAGAAATGGATGCCTTCCTGGAAACCTATAAACTGCCAAGACTGAAACAGGAAGAAAATGACAACCTGAATAGGCCAATAACCAGTAACAAGATTGAAGCAGTGATCAAAAACCTCCCAAAAAACAAGAGTCCAGGGCCTGATGGATTCCCTGGGGAATTCTACCAAACATTCAAAGAAGAAATAATACCTGTTCTCCTGAAGCTGTTTCAAAAAATAGAGACAGAAGGAAAGCTTCCAGACTCATTCTATGAGGTATTACCTTAATTGCCAAACCAGGCAAAGACCCCATCAAAAAGGAGAATTTCAGACCAATATCCCTGATGAATATGGATTCCAAAATCCTCAACAAAATCCTAGCTAATAGGATCCAACAATACATTAAAAGGATTATCCACCACGAAAAAGTGGGATTTATCCCCAGGATGCAAGGGTGGTTCAACATTTGTAAATCAATCAATGTGATAGAACACATTAATAAGGGGAGAGAGAAGAACCATATGGTCCTCTCAATTGATGCAGAAAAAGCATTTGACAAAATACAGCATCCTTTCCCGATTAAAACTCTTCAGAGTATAGGGATAGAGGGAACATTCCTCAAGTTCATAAAATCCATCTATGAAAAACCCACAGAGAATATCACCCTCAATGGGGAAAAGATGAGAGACTTTCCCTTAAGATCAGGAATATGTCAAGGATGCCCACTCTCGCCACTATTGTTCAACATAGTAATAGAAGTCCTAGCAACAGCAATCAGACAACAAAAAGAAATAAAAGGTGTTCAAATTGGCAAAGAAGAAGCCAAACTCTCTACCTTCACAAACGACATGATACTTTATGTGGAAAAACCAAAAGACTCCACCCCCAAATTACTAGAACTCATACAGCAATTCAGTAATGTGGCAGGACACAAAATCAATGCACAGAAACCAGTTGCTTTCTTATACACTAACAACGAAACTGTAGAAAGAGAAATTAGAGAATTGATTCCATTTACAATAGCACCAAAAACAATAAGATACCTCAGAATAAATCTAACCAAAGAGGTAAAGGATCTATACCTGGGAACTACAGAACACACAAGAAAGAAAATGAAGACACAAAAAGATGGAAAAACATTCCATGCTCATGGATTGGAAGAATAAACATTGTTAATATGTCTATGCTACCCAGAGCAATCTATACCTTCAACGCCATCCCAATCAAAATTCCAATGACATTTTTCAAAGTGCTGGAACAAACAATCCTAAAATTTGTATGGAATCAGAAAAGACCCTGAATCGCCAAGGGAATGTTGAAAAAGAAAAACAAAGCTGGGGGCATCATGTTGTCTGATTTCAAGCTATATTGTAAAGCTGTGATCACCAAGACAGCATGGTTCTGGCACAGAAACAGACATATAGACCAATGGAACAGAATAGAGAGCCCAGATACGGACCCTCAACTCTATGGTCAACTAATCTTCGACAAAGCAGGAAAAAATACCCAATGGAAAGACAGTCTCTTCAATAAATGGTGCTGGGAAAATTGGACAGCTATATAAGGAAGAATGAAACTTGACCATTCTCCTACACCATACACAAAGATAAACTCAAAATGGATGAAAGACCTCAATGTGAGACAGGAATCCATCAAAATCCTAGAGGAGAACATAGGCAGTAACCTCTTCAACATCAGCCACAGCAACTTTTTTCAAGACACATCTCCAAAGGCTAGTAAAGCAAAAGCAAAAATGAACTTTTGGGGCTTCATCAAGATAAAAAGCTTCTGCACAGCAAAGGGAACAGTCAACAAAACAAAGAGGCAACCCACAGAATGGGAGAAGATATTTGCAAGTGACACTACAGACAAAGTGCTGATATCCAAGATCTATAAAGAACTTCTCAAACTCAACACCCAAAAAACAAATAGTCCAGTCAAGAAACAGGCAGAAGACATGAACAGACACTTCTCCAAAGAAGACATACAGATGGCTAACAGACACATGAAAAAATGTTCATCATCATTAGCCACCAGGGAAATTCAAATTAAAACCACATTGAGATACCACCTTATACCAGTTAGAATGGCAAAAATTGACAAGGCAAGAAACAACGAATGTTGGAGAGGTTGTGGAGAAAGGGGAACCCTCTTACACTGTTGGTGGGAATGCAAGTTGGTACAGCCACTTTGGAAAACAGTGCGGAGGTTCCTCAAAAAATTAAAAATAGAGCTACCCTATGACCCAGCAATTGCACTACTGGATATTTACCCCAAAGACACAGATGTAGTGAAAAGAAGGGCCATATGCACCCCAATGTTCATAGCAGCAATGTCCGCAATAGCCAAACTGTGGAAAGAGCTGAGATACCCTTCAACAGACGAATGGATAAAGAAGATGTGGTCCATATATACAATGGAATATTACTCAGCCATCAGAAAGGATGAATACCCAACTTTTACATCAACATGGATGGGACTGGAGGAGATTATGTTAAGTGAAATAAGTCGAGCAGAGAAAGTCAATTATCATATGGTTTCACTTATTTGTGGAACATAAGGAACAGCATGGAGGACATTAGGAGAAGGAAGGGAAAAATGAAGGGGGCGGAAATCGGAGGGGGAGACGAACCATGAGAGACTATAGACTCCAAGAAACAAACTGGGGGTTTTAGAGGGGAGGGGAGTGGGGGGATGGGTTAGCCTGCTGATGGGTATTTAAGGAGGGTACATGTTGTGATGAGCACTGGGTGTTATATACAAATAATGAATCATGGAACACTACATCAAAAACTAATGACGTAGGGGCACCTGGGTGGCTCAGTCATTGAGCGTCTGCCTTCAGCTCAGATCATGATCCCAGGGTCCGGGGATCGAGCCCCACATCGGGCTCCCTGCTCAGCCGGGAGCCTGCTTCTCCCTCTCCCACTCCCCCTGCTTGTATTCCCTCTCTCGCTGTCTCTCTCTCTCTCTGTCAAATAAATAAAGAAAATCTTAAAAAAAAAACTTAGATGTATTGTATGGTGACTAATATAACATAATAAAAAAAAGAAAGAAAGGGAGAAACAGAGAGAAATACAGTAATAGTGGGGGACTTCAATACCCCATTTACATCAGTGGATAGATCACTAAGACAGAAAATCAATGGAGAAACATTGGGCTGAAGCTACCCATTTTACCAGATGGGTTTAACAGACAGTAACAGAACATTTCTCCAAAAGCAACAGAATACACATTCTTCTCAGAGCACATGTAACATTCTCCAGGATAAATCATATGGTAGGCACAAAATCAGTCTTAATAAATTTAAGACTGAAATCATATCAAGCATCTTTTGCAACCACAGCTGTATGAAAGCAGAAATCAATTACAAGAAGAAAAGTGGAAAAATCACAAATATGTGGAGATTAAACAACATGCTACTGAACAACCAATGGGTCAAAGAAGAAATCAAAAGAGAAATAAAAAAATATCTCGAGACAAATGAGAATGGAAATAAAACATGTCAAAACATATGGGATGCAGCAAAAGCAGTTCTAAGAGGAAGAGTCATAGCAATAAAATGCCTGCATTAAGAAACAAGAAAAATACTGAGGCGCCTGGGTGGCTCAATTGTTTAGCATGCAACTCTTGATCTCAGTTCAGGTCTTGATCTCAGGGTCCTGAGTTCAAGCCCAGCGCCTACTTAAAAAAAAGAAAAAAGAAACAAGGAAAATCTTAAACAACCACAGTTTCCACCTCAAGGAACTAGAGAAAACAACAACAACAAGAACAACAAACTAAGCCCAAAGTTAGCAGAAGGTAGGAAATATCAAAGATCAGAGCAGAAATAAGTGAAACACAAACTAAAAAGACAACAGAAAAGATCAATGGAATGAACAGCTGGTTTTTTGAAAACATAAACAAAACGGACAAACTTTTAGCTAGACTCACCAAGAAAAAAGGAGGACTCAAACAAGTAAAACTAGAAAGAGGAGACATTACAACTGATACCACAGAAATACAAAGGATCGTAAGAGACTACTAAGAACAATTATATAATTGGATAGTCTAGAAGAAATGGATAAATTCTTAGAAATGTACAACCTGCCAACACTGAATCATGAAGAAATAGAAAATCCGAACAGACCAATTACTAGTAAGAAGATTGAATCAGTAATGAAAAACCTCCCAACAAAGAAAAGCCCAGGACCAGATGCCTTGACTGGTGAACACTCAAAGAATACCAATCCTTCTTGAGGTCTTCCAAAAACCGAAGAGGAAGGAACATTTCCAAACTCATTAAACAAGGCCAGCATTACCCAGTACCAAAACCAAACAAGGACACTACAAGAAAAGAAAATTACAGGTCAATATCTCTGATGAACACAGAAAAGTCCTCAACAAAATATTAGCAAACTGAATTCAACAATATATTAAAACGTTAATACACCATTATCAAGTGAGATTTATTCCAGGGTAAGTCAGACAGAGAAAGATAAATATAGTATGAACTCACATGTGGATCTAAAAGAAACTCATTGATACAGAGAACAGATTGGCAGTTGCCAGAGGCAAGGGTGGGGGGTGGGTGAAATGGGTAAAGAGGATCAAAAGGTACAAACTTCCAGTTATAAGATAAAATAGTCCTGAGGATGTAATGTACAGAATAGTATCTGTAGTTAACAATACTGTGTTGCACATTTGAAAGTTGCTAAAAGGGTATATCTTAAAGTCCTCGTCACAAGAAAAAACATTTCTAAGTATGCATTGTGAAGGATGTTAATGAAACTTACTGTAGTAATCACTTCATAATATAAGCATATATCAATTCATTATGTTGTACACTTACAACTAATGCAATGTTATATGTCAACTACATCTCAATAAAAAAAAGAGGTAATAAAGATCTTAAATTGATTATCTCAACTTCCATCTCAAAAGATGAGAAAAAGAGGGGCGCCTGGGTGGCTCAGATGGTTAAGCGTCTGCCTTCGGCTCAGGTCATGATCCTGGAGTCCCGGGATCGAGTCCCGCATTGGGCTCCCTGCTAGGTGGGGAGCCTGCTTCTCCTCTGCCTCTGCCTCTCTCTCTCTCTGACTCTCATGAATAAATAAAGAAAACATTAAAAAAAAAAAAGATGAGAAAAAGAAAAGTCAAACCCAAAGTAAACAGATGACAGAAAATAATAAAGATCAGAATCTAAATCAATGAAATAGAAAACAAACCAAAAAAATTAGAGGGAAACCAAAATTGACTTTTTGAGAAAAGCATAGTATTCATCCACCTCTCATCATACTGTTCAGGAAAAAAAAAAAAACAAAAATTACCAATATGAAGAATGGTTGAAGGACAATGCCACAGATTCTACGGTTACTGAAAGGATAATAAGTGATAATTATAAACAAGTTTATGTCTGTTTTTTAAAAAGATTTATTATTTGAGAGAGAGAAGGCAGGAAAGGGGCAGAGGGTGATGGAGAGAGAGAATCTCAAGCAGATTCCCCACTGAGTGCAAAGCATGATGGGGGGCTCGATCCCATGACCCTGAGATCATGACCTGAGCCAAAATCAAGAGTTGGACGTTCAACCAGTCACCCAGGAGCCCCAAACAACTTTATGTCTATAAATTAGACAACTTAGGGATGAAATGGACACATTCTTTGAAAGACACAAACTATCAGAGTTTATGCAAGAAGAAATGAATAGCCTAAATCGCCCTGTATCTTTTAAAGAAACTGAATTTGTAATTTAAAACTTTCCCACAAAGGAAACTCCAGGGCCTCACTGATTTCACCTCTGAATACTACCAAAAACATGAGGAAGAAAAGATAATTCTATACAAACTCTCCAAGAAAATTGAAGAGGAGGGAATATGTCCAAGTTGTTCTTCATAGCCAGCATTACACTGATGTGAAAACTAGATAAAAACATTACTAGGAAAAAAAATTCAGACCAGTGTCCCTCACGAACATAAATGGCAAAATCCTAACAAAAGTTTAGCAATTGAACTCAAGTATAATATATCATAACCAAATGAAGTTTTTCCTATGAATTCAAGTATAATATATCATAACCAAATGAAGTTTTTCCTATGAATTGGTTTGAAATTCAATCAATGTAAGTTACCGTATTAACAAACCAAAAATGAATCATCATATGATCACATCAAAAGATCAGTAAAGTCATTTGACAAAATCCAATATCCATTCCTAGTAACTCAGAAAACTGGCAATAGAAGGAACTTTTCAACACGATAAGGGAATCTATGGAAAAATTCTACAGCTAATGGTAGCTTTTAATGGTAAAAGACAAAGTATCTTCCCCCACTCCAAGATCAGGAATAAGAAAAGAATGTCTACTCTCATTACTTCCATTCAACACTACACTACTAAAGATTCTGACCAGTGCAATCAGGTAAAAAAGAGAAATACAAGGCATCCAGGTTAGAAAGGATGATCTAAAATTATCTTTATTTATAGATGACACTTGTAGATCTTTCTGTAGAAATCTGATGGAATTTACAAAAAAGCAGGTACTAGAATGAATAAATTAGCTTAGCAAGCTCAAAGGGTACAAAATGAATATACAACCATTTTATTTTTATATACTAACAATGAGCAATTGGAAGTGATATTTATTAAAGAATACTATTACACAGCAACAAAACATATTTAGTACTTAACAATAATTCTGACAAAAGTTGTGAAAGATCTATAACTGAAAACTACAAAATATCACTGGGAGAAATTAACAATAACCTAAATAAGTGGAGAGACCTTATTCACGGATCTGAATAATGAACATCATTACGATGTCAATTTTCTCCAAAATGATCAATAAAATCCAACATTTTTCTTGCAGAACTTGACATACTTATTGTAAAATTTACATAAAAATGTAAAGAATCTAAAATAGCCAAACTAACTTTGAAAAAGAAGAAAAAGCTGGAGGACTACTACTTCCTGATTTCAAAACTTATTATAAAGGAACAACACTCAAGATAGTGGGGTATTTATGTAACAACAAACAGATCAATAGAACAGGACAAAGAGAATAGAAATAGACCCACACAAATATGGACAACTGATTTTTGACAAAGGTGCAAAGGTAAATCCCTGAAGAAAGGACAGTCTTTTTAACAAACAGTGCTGGAACAACTGAATGGAAAACAAAAGAACTTCATTCAATACCTTGCACCACATAAAAAAGGTTATCCAAAATGGATCATAGACTAACATGTAAAACAAAAACTATAAAACTTCTAGAAGAAAGCATAGAAGGAATCTGTTAAACCAAAGGTTAAGCTAAGATTTATTAGATATGGTGAAGAATATATAATATTCATAAAAATAACAAAATAAGTTGAACTTCATCAAAATTACAAAATTCTCTTCAGAAAACTTTAAGAGAATGAAGAGACAAGCCACAGATTGGAATAAAATGTTTGCAAAGTATATATGTGCTAAAGGACTATTCAGAATATATAAGAGCCTCAAAACTCGGTAAGAACCCCTCAAGAAATGGACAAAAGATCTGAAAATACACTTAAAGAAGATACGAAGATGATAATAAGCACAGGAAAAGATGCTCAACATCACTAGTCATTAGAAAAATGCAAATTAAAGCCACAGTGTGATATTATTACATACTTATTCAAACAGTTAAAATAAAAAATGCTGGCCATGTCAACTGATAGCAAGGATGGAGGGACTGGAAATCTTAAACACCACTGATGGAAAAGTGAAACGGTACAACCACTTTGGAAAACAGTTCTGCAGTTTCTTAAAAAGTTAAACATCCACCTATTATATGATCCAGTCATTCTACTCATTAAGTTTTTATCCAAGAGAAAGAAAGCTCAGGCCCACACAAAGATTTGTGCATGAAGGTTCACAGCAGTTTCATTTTTAATAGTCCCAAACTGGGACAAATCAAATGTTCATCAACAGGGGAATGGATAAGCAAATTGTGGTATATACATACAATGGAATACTACTCGACAATAAAAAGGAGTGAACTATTAATATGCACAAACACATACATAATTCCCAAAATCATCAGGCTGAGTCAAAGAAGCCATGAAAAGAGTACATACTGCCTAACTCCATTAATATAAAACTCTAGAAGATTCAAACTAATCTATACTGGCAAAAGTTGATCAATAGTATCCCGAAAGGAAGAATTACTGAGGGGACAGGAGGAAACTTTTGGGGGTGGCACATACGTTGACTATCTTGATTGTGGTGATGATTTCACAAGTGTATACACATGTCAACACTTAAACACACAAGTTAAATATGTGCAGTCTGTTGTAGGTCAGATAAACTGCAATAAAACTGGGTGTTTTTTTTAAAATAAAATTTAAAAGTAATGAGGTGATGGGCACCTGGGTGGCTCCATTGGTTAAGTGTCTGCCTTTGGTTCAGGTCATGATCTCGGGGTCTTGGGATTGAGCCCCACATCGGGCTCCCTGCTCCGCAGTCTATTTTTCCCTCTCCCTCTGCTGCTCTCCCTGCTTGTGCTCTCTCTCTCTCAAATAAATAAATAAAATCTTTAAAAAAAAATTTAAAAAATAAAAAAGGGGGCAAAAAAAGTATACTATATTAGAGAATTCTCTCTCACATACACATACAAAAGCTTTTTTTAAAATAAAATTTAATAAAAGTAACGAGGTGAAAAAAGTATACTGTATTAGAGAATTCTCTATCTCTCCCTCTCTCTCTTTCTCTCTCACACACACACCCACACCCTATTTAATATTTACCCCAAGGCTTTAACAAAAATCAGCAACACCCTCTTAGTCTTTTTGGAGGAAATTCAACACACTCGGGCCCAGCCCAAGTGGTGATTCCACAGAAGGCCCCCGAGCCTGCAGCACTGGCCGATCCTTCCACCTGTCCCTCAGGGGATCACCTACAGCCTGTGCTTGGAGGGCCACACCCTTGTCCTTTAGCCTAGGAAGCTCTTGGTTTCCAGAACCTGCCAGTGTTCCCCCACACAGAGCTGTGCGCCCTCCACACAGATCAGTCCTTCATCCAGGATGCCTGCTGCCATCATGGTTATGTTGAGGAGCACCCCCGGAGGTCCTTGACTATCCTCAGGACCTGTTTAGACCCTTGTGAGGGATGTTATAGATAAATGACCATAAGGCACTCTGCCACGTTTGAATGCTAATTGTATATGTCAGGTAACAGTGAGACTCAATTCACAGCCATGAAATGCGGCTTACTGAGATGACAACATCAGAAGCTGGCATTCAAGGCAGAGAATTCACAATTGCCCCAAAGTTCCCATGGCTGATGGACCCACACTGGCCCTTTGTGGAGTCGGTTATAGTGGTGGACAACTGTAGTTTCAGTTACTTGAACAAAATGTCTCAAAGGCAACAGAAGATTTATTAAATGTGATCAGTTTAGTAGATTCCATCTGTCCCCATGTAGGCCTTCATGTTTCTGTAATTGGAATTGAGATTTGGAACCAGGCAAATTTATCAATGTGGAACAAGTCAACTCCTTGACAGTTTCAGTGATTGGAAAAGTGTTCATCTTTATCCTCCTTTACCACATGATTCTGGGCATCTGTTTGTGGGCTAGGATTTTTCTTATGTATTTGGATTGGCTTAGATGTCAGGAATATGCTACTGTCACCTGGGGCCAGCAGTTTGTAATTCCTCAAAGAGGATTTTGTCCACTTTACAGTAGTCATTGCTCACCAACTGGGCCATAATCTTGGTATGTCTCACGTAAAGGAATTCGGTTTATGCAGGAAAAAACACTGCATCGTGAGTGCCCATAACACAAATACCAGTGCTTTTAGCAACCGCAGTTATGGAAGTTATTTTAACCTCATTAACCACAGGTGAGTCTATCTGACAGATACACCTGCTTCTTGAAATGTTATCCCATTGGAATAATGCAGTAACAAGGTACTGGAAGGTGACGAGGAGTCTAACTGCAGGTCAGAACATCAGTGCAGAAAGGATCCTTGATGTGTGGCTCTAACTGTAAACTGAAATCTTGAGCAGTCTGTGCTTTTGGACCTTGCTGTATAAAATATAAGTCAGCTTCGGGCGCCTGGGTGGCTCAGTTGGTTAAGCGACTGCTTTCGGCTCAGGTCATGATCCTGGAGTCCCGGGATCGAGTCCCGCATCGGGCTCCCGGCTCAGCGGGGAGCCTGCTTCTCCCTCTGACCCTCACCCCTCTCATGTGCTCTCTCTCTCTCATTCTGTCTGTCTCAAATAAATAAATAAAATCTTTAAAAATATATATATATATAAGTCAGCTTCTCCCAGAAAGCTCTGTAGAGCACATACCAGTGAGTGTGACCTTCTTAAGTGGGGCAGTGGAAGTTCAAGGCGCTGCCCTGAGGATGCCTTGTGGAAACAATGCCTACTGTTTTTTTCTTTTTTTTTGATTAACATATAATGTATTATTTGTTTCAGGGGTACAGGTCTGTGATTCATCAGTCTTACACAATTCACAGCACTCACCATAGCACATACCCTCCCCACTGTCCATCACCCAGCCACCCCACCCCTCCCACCCCCCTCCACTCCAGCAACCTTCATTTTGTTTCCTGAGATTAAGAGTCTCTTATGGTTTGTCTCCCTCTCTGGTTTTGTCTTGTTTCATTTTTCCCTCC
The DNA here is from genome assembly GCF_002201575.2 of Neomonachus schauinslandi. Taxonomy (NCBI): domain Eukaryota; kingdom Metazoa; phylum Chordata; class Mammalia; order Carnivora; family Phocidae; genus Neomonachus; species Neomonachus schauinslandi. Next base: position 30,215,499 of record NC_058411.1, on the reverse strand, counting down.
CTTCCCCTATGATCCTCTGTCTTGTTTCACAAATTCCTCATATCAGTGAGATCATATGATAATTGTCTTTCTCTGATTGACTTACTTCACTTAGCATAATACCCTCCAGTTCCATCCACATTGTTGCAAATGGCAAGATTTCATTTTTCTGATGGCTGCATAATCTTCCATTGTATATATATACCACATCCTCTTTATCCATTCATCTGTTGATGGACATCTAGGCTCTTTCCATAGTTTGGCTATTGTGGACATCGCTGCTATGAACATTGGGGTGCACATGCTCCTTCGGATCCTACTATTAACACAAAATGTGCATCAGTGACAATAAACAATGTCTGTCAATATATTTTGGCCAAACAGCAAGGAATGCCTCCGAGCTGCTCTAAAACAAATAAATATGCAAGGAGATCATTTTGGCCATTGTGGTATAGAAGGTTTGTAATATATAAAACACACCCTCCTCCAAATATTTTGTGTGGGAGAGTGCAGTGTGAGAACACAGAAACAGTTCCCAATCTTAAACCACACAATGCTGTAATTCAGATATCAGTTAATGGTACCAAGTGTTGGGGAACCAACTACAACTTTGGGAGGGATTTGGCTGATACTGGACAAGGAAAAGATGGCATCTTTTGTAGTCTAGGCAAGATATGTTTAAGAAAGAGTTGTGTCAATTATTTGATCCTAAACTATAACTGCAAATTAGAAAAATGTCATAAGGGAGAAGTATGCATGAAAAACTACCACAGCACCTGTGGGTGGGCTCCTCCCTAGTGTGAGTTTACAAGCTATGGAGGAAGCTCAGACAGTGGCCCAGTTCCAAGAGGCAGACCCCTTCACCCACTATTAACAATTCTTGACACAGTAATTCTACTCAAACTCTTTTTCCCTACCTCTATAGCTTATGCTTTTATCAGAATACTGTTTTTAATGGAGGCCTTACTCAAGAAAATATCCTTAGAACTTAAAAAAAGAAATAGCAGGATTACAAAATATTCACTGGTTCAAAGAAAAACGTCTTTGGAAAGGGAAGCCACTGCATGGTCATTGTCCAGTCATTGTCCAATGACCCACAGTTCACTAATTTAGAAAGTCTGATCAAAGGCAAATTTTCTTGGTTCTTTATGTTTAATTAAAAGATTGTCAGTTAACTTCTGAAATTAAATGTCTTTTGCTTTTCCTTCGTAAGCACTCAGTTCTTTCCATTTAAGGTACAGTGGCACTCAGTAGGAACCCTGAAAATGTGTCCCAATGCTTTCACCGTATTAACACTGTGGCTATTCCCTCTAACCAAGCATAAGGGAATGACTGTGTGGCCTAATCACAGAGACTAAACATTAAACAGTACAGGCTCCCTTTGTAATACCTGAAGGAGAAATGGCACAGTGTGTGTGTGTGTATGTGTGTGTGTGTTTGCCAAGTACACTCTACAGAGTTGTGGGGACTCTCTTCCCCTTCGCTGAGTAAGTAGACATGAAAATACAAAATTACACTGGTAGGATAAATGCTATGAAGACAGTGTGCACAGAATTCTTGGAAGCATGGTTATTGCAGCAGAGGGGAGGTAATCAGAAAGGTTTCCCAAAAGTAAGGACAGCTGAATTACCTCAGGAGGAACAGTGATAATGAAATCAGCCAGCACTTGTGGGGGTGCTTACCAAGTATCAGGTTCTAATCTAAAATAATATTTTTTTAAAGATTTATTTATTTTAGAGAGGTGGGGGGAGGAGAGGCAGAACGAGAGGGAGAGGATCTCAAGCTGATTCCCCACTGAGCGCAGAGCCAGACACGGGGCTCAATCTCACGATCCTGAGATCATGACCTGAGCTGAAATCAAGAGACAGACACTTAACCAACTGAGCCACCCAGGCGCCCCTAATCTAAAGTAATATTCATTAACTCATTTAACTTTCACAACAATCTTGGCAGGTTGGCATTGCTATTATCCCCATTTTAGAGCTGGAAAAACCAGGCACAAAATGTTTGGATAACTTAGTCAAGGACACAGCCGGCAAAAAGTGAGGAGTATGTGAACCTAGGCTTTGCTCTTAGTCATTAAGCTAAGAGTGAGAGTTAAAAAATCTGCAGGGCCAAGAAGACAGTGCATAGACCAAAGTTCTGCCACTTAGTAGCAATAACACCTGGAGCACACTTCAATCTCCACAAAATTTTACTTCCTTGATTACCACACAAATAGGAGTAGCTTACAAGGTTGTTGCCAACATTGGAGACAGCGGGTTGTAAATGTAAAACACACATAAAAACCTGTGAAATACCTGTCCTAGAGTTAAGGATGGTAAGGACGGTGGTGTTGCTCAAATTCCAAAGGACGGATGGGGCCAAGGTTTTTAGAGTGGAGTTTTCTGAGGCATCCCAAAATATGCCAGTCCGAGTACACATGGACGTGATTGTTCATCCGTTCAGCCTTTTGTTCGACAAATTATTTACTGATGTTGGGCACTGTTGAGAAATGCTGGGGATACAGCAGTGAATAAGACTGATATTGCCGGTTGAAGTTAAAGCCAGTAGTGGAGCTAGACTTTACACAGGTAGTTAAGTATAACTGTGTGAAGAGCCCCCAAAGAGAGTGAGGGCCTGTGAAAATGTATAAACTAGTGTGGGAGTCAGAAAAGGTTTCCGTGAGGACAAGGCACTTGATCTGAGACATGAACATGAAGTAAAAATAAGCAAGCTGGGAGGCAGAATGTGCAAATTCCATGCAAAGGGAGCACTATTTGCTGGCAATTATCATCAGCATTCGACACAGTGGATCACTTCTGCCTCCTCGAATTGCTTTCCTCGTTTGGCTTTCAGGGGTTCACCTCACCAGCTGCTACTTCTCATCTTCATTGCTATTCTTTCTTATCCGCTCCAACTCTAAATGCTGGAGTGTTTTAGTGGACATTTTTTTTCCCCTTTCCACACTCATCCTGTTGGTGATCTCATCCCTTTCATAGTATTAAAGACCATAGATATGCTGAGGAGAGATAAAAAATCTCCAGCCTGGCACTTTCTTTAAAATCCAGATTCACGTCGGGGCGCCTGGGTGGCTCAGTCGTTAAGCGTCTGCCTTCGGCTCAGGTCATGATCCCAGGGTCCTGGGGTCGAGCCCCACATCGGGCTCCCTGCTCAGCGGGAAGCCTGCTTCTCCCTCTCCCGCTCCCCCTGCTTGTGTTCCCTCTTTCGCTGTGTCTCTCTCTGTCAAATAAATAAATAAAATCTTTAAAAAAAAAAAATCCAGATTCATGTCTCCAACTGACTACTTGGCATCACCACTTGAATGTCTAACCGGCATCTCAAAGTAAGTATGTCCAAACTGAGTTCTTTATCTCCCCCTCCCAATCTCACCCCAAACCTGCTGTGCCAGTCTTCCTCATCTCAGTTAGTGACAGTTCTATCCTTTGAGATGCTCAGAACAAAAATCTTAAAGTCATCTTTGATTCCTTTTTTTGTCATACCTCATACATCCAATGTGTCAACAAATCCAATCTTCAGAATATATACAGAATCTGATCATTTCTCACCACCCCCACCATCATCATACTAGTCAAAGCCACCATCATCTCCCACTTTGATTATGGCCACAGACTCCTAACTTGTCTTCTGCTTCCACCCTATCCACATCACTCAACTCCCACACAGGGACAGAATGAATTGTTACAATGTAAGTCATATCAGATCATATTACATATCCCATTACTTTGCTCAGAATCCTCCAATGGTTTCCCATCTCATTCACAGTAAAAGACTACAGAATGTTCTACAAGGTCCTACCCAATATACCTCCTGCCACCAGTACCCGCCCCTCCCTCCTTATCTCTCTGATTCATCACCTACATATTCTGCCCTTTGTTCATTCCATTATAGCTATTTTCCTTGCTGATGCACTGACACAGCAAAGCATACTCCTCCCTAAGGATCTTTATCCTTGTTACTTGTTACTCCCTTCACCTGCACTGATTGGGGGTGGGGGTGTAAATAATCGGTCTCAAATTCAGCAGAGAAATCTGATCTAGATATATACATTTGTGAGTTTCCAGCACATAGAAGGCAACTAAAGTCATAGCAGGGTTAAGATTTCCTGTGGAAAGTACAGGGAAGAGAGAAAAGGGCCCAAGAGTGGGGAACACTGATGAAGAATAGCTCACAAAGGCAAATGAAGCAAGCAGAGAGCCAGTAAGGTAAGGATAGATGGATACACAGATGGACAGATGGATGGAAGGAAGGAAGGAAGGAAGGAAGGAAGGAAGGAAGGAAGGAAGGAAGGAAGGAA
>NC_058411.1:30145153-30211213 GCF_002201575.2 Neomonachus schauinslandi | reverse complement strand
GAAGGAAGGAAGGAAGGAAGGAAGGAAGGAAGGAAGGAAGGAAGGAAATTATGATGCTGCAGAAAGCAAGGGCAGAAAATGTTCCTAGGAAATTGAAGGCAAGGCAATCTGTGCTTCAGGTAACCTATGACTACCAAGAGAGATGGGGAAATTATCACACCCAGAAGACTTAGTACCTAAATTACATCCTGTCCCACCCCCAAATTACCAGAGAAAAAACCTCATTCACTGACACACACGTATTAAACAGAAGTTTAATCTGAGTAAATATATTTTTGATATAGATCTGCAATTACAAATATGAACAACAAAGATTCACTGAGTAAAAAAAAAAAACACAACAGAGAGATCAACAAAACCATGAAGTCATCTATAGTAGTCTTTAAAGTTTAGCAAATACCCTTAGCCCAAGTGATTAACTAAACTTTCGTTGTATATCTATAGATCATGCATCCTTTCCCAGAAAAAACAGAGCACTTCTGTACTCACAAAACAGAAACCAGACCCCCTTGCATGACCCCCCTGCACAATCTCCAAGCACCAAGATAACGTCTGTAGCTGGCACCATTGAATCTGCACGTGATCAAGAAATGTTACGGACCACTGCACTTCCCTTACTGATTAACTGCCCTAAACCCCTTTAATAATCCTTGGGCTAGGCAGAAACCCTGGAGCGGGCCTTTGGACAAGAGTCCACCTTCTCCACTGGTGGCCAGTCTCCTGAATAAAGCTCATATTCCTTTCCAATCAAAACTCATCTCTTGAGTATTGGACTTTCCAGCACCAGGCAGCCGAATTTGGGTTTTGGTAACAATGATTCTTTGAAAAGGTCAATAAAATGAATGGAATGTTAGCAACACTGTCAAGAAAAAGAGAAAAGATAAATGGTAACTATCAAGAATGGAAAAATGGGGACCTAACTACAGATCCTGCAGACATTAAAAAAATCACAGAATATGGGCAGTATAAAACTATAAACTCTAAAATTCACATGGAATCTCAAGAGATTCCAAATAACCAAAACAATCTTGGAAGAACAGTTTTGAGGCCTCATACTTCTGATTTTGAAATTGTGCCCCATAGGGTTAATGAGGTAAAAATTAGTAGAAAACTTGAAGCTTGTTTTTCAGAGAAATGCTTCTCCCTAATCAGCTAGCTACTCTTTCTTTTCAGACCCCACTAACAAATACACCAGCCTTTTCTGCAGTAGCCTGGACTCAAGGTCAAATGATATGGTTCCAGCTTATGAACAAGCAAGGCCTAAATTCCTTACCCTAAATGGTCTTAGACCACAGAAGAGACTGCCTACTAGCAGACCAAGAACTATGTAGCCTAAACCATCCTAAACCAGCTTAAGCTCGGCCATCAAGTCAATGCCTGCCCCCATGAGCCAAGAAGTGTTCCAGTGACCTCTGCTTCATTATGTTAAAAGTCTCCACCCTAAGAGGAACGCAAGCTTCATCAACATAACATATGATGTGTGTACAGGCATGTTTTCTAAGTAAGTCTACGCAACCTTACACCTGCCTTTACATGGCATTACAAAGTTCCCCTTTCTGAATATTCATCCTAAGCCCTAAATTAAAAAAAAAAAACCTGCTTACCCCCTGCTTGGGGAGTCACAGCTTTGGAAATTATTCCCCATGATCTCATTTGCTGCAAATAAAGATTACTTTATGTGACAACTCCACCTGGTGTAGTATCTATCTGTAACTCACCAAGGAGCGAACTCTTGTTAGTCCCGTTACAAATTCAAAACTTACTACAAAGCTACAGTAATCAAGTGTGTGACTGGCATAAAAATAAACATATAGATCAATGGAATAGGGAGCCCAGACCTTCACGTAAGCCTTCATATATGTAGTTACGTGATTTTCAACAAAAGTGCCACGACTATTCAATGGGGAAATGAGTCTTTTCAACAAATGGTATTGGGAAAACTGTATATCCACATGCAAATGAAGTTGTACACCCTTATCTAACATCAAAAATAAAAATTAACTCAAAATGGATCACAGACCTAAATTTAAGAACTTAAACTATGAAATACTTAGAAGAAAATGCAGGGGAAAATACTTAATGAAACTGGATTTGACAATGATTTCTTCGAAATGACATCAAAATTAGAACGGTGCCCTATAGGGTTAATGAGGTTAAAACTTGTCACCAGCAAGACCCCTACTGACACCCCTTTTTCTTCACAGGAATGTTAACCTTATCTTTTAGAGGCAAACAACTGGAAGAGCTCCACAGGCCTAACCAGTTTGAGACTGACCACACCAGAGCAGGTAGACCATAGAGTGTCTGACGGTTACCTCTACCTCATTATATCATTAAAGTCTCCACCCAAGGAGGAGAACAAGCTTCATTAACATAACACAGGATACATGTATAAGCATGTCTTTGAAGCAGCCTATACAACCTATGTCCACCTCTCCATGCAATAACAAAGCTCCGCTTCCTATTCATTCTAACCCTAAATAAAAGAAACCCACTCACCCCATGCGAAGTTATTCCCTGTGATCTCATTTGTTGCAAATAAAGTTTCCTTTATGTGACAACTCCACCCAGTGTAATCTTTATTTGTAACTCACCAAAGACCAAACTCAGAGTTTACAAAATCACAGGTAATGAAAAATAAATTAGACCATCAAAATTAAAAACTTTTGTACATCAAAGAATACTATCAACAGAGTGAAAAGCAACCCACAGAATAGAAAATATTTACAAATCATGTATCTGTCAAAGGATTAATATCCAGAATATATAAAGAACTCCTAAAACTCAACAAAAAAACCCAATTAAAAAATGTACAAATAATGTGAGACATTTCCTGGAAAATATACAGTTTCCCTATCATTTTGTGAGATTATTTTTAATAAAATACTTCAATTAAAAAAAAAAATACACAAATGGTACATGAAAAGAAGCTCAACATCCCTAATCATTAGATAGGCAGGATATTGTGATTCTTAATAAGAAATATATATTTGAGGGCGTCTGGGTGGCTCCATTGGTTGAGCGACTGCCTTAGGCTCAGGTCATGATCCTGGAGTCCCTAGATTGAGTCCCGCATCGGGCTCCCTGGTCAGCAGGGAGTCTGCTTCATCCTCTGACCCTATCCCCTCTCATGTGTTCTCTCTCATTCTCTCTCTCTCAAATAAATAAATAAAATCTTTAAAAAAAAAAAAAAGAAATATATATTTGATTTTCATCCCCTTCCTGGCACAGGGCTCCTAAAAACCTTGGGATTTCCTAAGTGAGGAGAGCCATAAAGGTGACTTTTGTGTTATGAGGTGAGTTCTGGAATGCCCTGAGGTCACCTGAGGATGGGGGCTGGTCACCTGAAGAACCAACCATGTGACTAGAGGGTTGGGATTTTCAGTCCCACCCCAAGCACAAAAGGGATGGAGATGAAGTTTAATCACTAATGGCCAATGACTTAACCAATCATCTCTATATAATGAAGCCTTCATAAAAGCCCAAAAGGACAGGGTTCAAGGAGCTTCTGAGTTGGTGAACATGGGATGATTTGGGAAGAGTAGCACACCCAGGCAGGTCACAGAAGCTCTGTACCCCTTCCTACATACCTTGCCCTACACATCTCTTCCAACTGGCTGTTCCTGAATTATATTATCACCTTTCATAACAAACTGGTAATCTAGTAAGTAAATTGTTTCTCTGAGTTCTGTGAGCCACTCTAGCAAATTAATCTAACTGGAAGAGGAGGTCGTGGGCACCTCTTATAGCCAAGCAGAGGCCCAGGAGACAACCTGGACTTGTAACTGGCATCTGAAGTGGGTAGTCCTGTAGACTGAACCTTTAACCTGTGGGATCTGATGCTGTTTCCAGGTAGACGGTGTCAGAATTGAGTTGAATTGTAGGACACCCAGCTGGGGTCTCAAGAGAATTGCTTGGTGGTGTGGAAAAAATACACACACTGGAATTGATGTCAGAACTGTATGAGGTAAATGCAAACCAAACCCACAATGAGATACCACTTCACATCTATTAGCATGGCTAATTTCAAAACAAAAACAAAAACAACAAATCAAAACAATAACCAACAAGTGTTGGTGAGGATGTGGAGAAAACGGAACCCTTGTACATGGTTGGCTGGAATGTAAAATGATGCAGCTGCCATGGAAAACAGTATGGCAGTTCCTCAAAAAACCACAATTGTCATTTTTGGGTGCACATCCCAAAGAACTGAAAGCAGGGACTCAAACCTATCTGTACATAAATGTTTATAGCAGCATTATTCACAATAGTCAAAATGTGGAAACTCAAAGGTCCACTGACTGAATGAATAAACAGAATGTGTGTGAATACACACACACATACATACAATGGAGTATTATTTAGCCTTAAAAAGAAAATTGACACTTACTCGAACACAGATGAACCCTGAACACCTTATGTTAACTAAAATAAACCAGACACAAATAGATAAATATTGTGTGATTCCATTTATATGAGGTACCTAGAGTAGCCAAATTCATAGTGACATACAGTATTCTGGTTACCAGGGTCTGGGGGAAGGGGAAAAGAGGAGTTACTGTTTAATGAGTATGGAGTTTCAGTTTGGGATGATGAAAAAGTTCCGGAAATGGATGGCATTGGTTGCATAACATGAATGTACTTAATGCCATTCAACTATTTACTTAAAAATGGTTAAAATGAGAAATTTTATGTTATTTATATTTTACCACAATTTTTAAAAAAGGTGTTAGACTGAAAAGAAATAAAACTTTTTTTATTCCCAGGTGACATCATGGATGTCGAAAATCCTAAGCAATGTACAAAAAAACCCACCAGAACTAATAACTGAATTTAGCAAAGTAACAGGCTACAAGATCAAACATACAAAAAAACACTACTATATGTCTATATACTAAGACAGACAAAATGTAAATTAAAACTTTAAAACATCTTTTATAATAGTATCAAAAAAACATGTCTCGGAATAAATTTTTTTTATTTTTTTTTAAAGATTTTCTTTGTCAGAGAGAGAGCATGCGCACAAGCAGGGGAAGCAGCAGGCTTCCCCAGGGAGCCCGATGCGGGACTCAATCCCAGGACCCTGGGATCATGACCTAAGCCGAAGGCAGATGCTTAACCAACTGAGCCACCCAGGCATCCCTTGGAATAAATTTAACAAAACATGTACAAGACCTGTATTCTCAAAACTCTGCTGAGAGAAATTAAAGAAAACCTAAATAAATGAAGAAATATGGCATGTCTGTGGTTCTGAAGATGTGATATTGCTAAAATGTCAGTTCTCCCCAAATTGTTCGGTCAATCCCCACCAAATGGACCACATTCCTGAATGTGAAACGTATAATAATAGAGCTTCTAAATAGACATAGGAGGAGCACATCTCCATAAACTCAATGAAGAGAAAAACCTCAAATAAGACACAAAAAGGAAAAGATTGATAAACTGAGCTACATTAAAATTAAGAACTTCTATTCATTTTTAGGTTACCATCAATAGAGTAAAAAGGCAAGCCAGAATAGAAAAGATACATTAAAAGACAGTACATATAAGAGACAAAAGCCTCTTCTCCAAAACATACCAAGAACTGTAATTACGACTCTATACGACAAAGGAAAAAAACAAAAACAAAAGAACACCCAGAAAAATGTGCAAAAGACACACTTCACAAAAATATTCAAATCGCCAATAATCATGAAAGGATGCTTAATGTCACCAATACCAGGAAATATAAATTTCAGCCTCAATAAGGTATCACTGTACACCCATTAGAATAACCAAATTGGGCGCCTGGGTGGCTCAGTTGGTTAAGCGACTGCCTTCGGCTCAGGTCATGATCCTGGAGTCCCAGGATCGAGTCCCGCATTGGGCTCCTTGCTCAGCAGGGAGTCTGCTTCTCCCTCTGACCCTCCCCCCTCTCATGTGCTCTCTCTCTCTCTCATTCTCTCTCTCAAATAAATAAATAAAATCTTTAAAAAAAAAAAAAAAAAAAGAATAACCAAATTTTTCTTTGACAGTATCAAAGGTCAACAAAGATGGTGAACAAGAGGAATTTTCATAAACAGATGAGAATATAAACTGATACAGCAACTCTGAAAAATAGTTTAGCACTGTCAATGGAAGTAGTATAAAGTCATACTTGTGACCCAGCAATTTGAATAAAATAATAACACGAACACATGTACATTGTTAGTTTCCTAGTGCTCCCAAAACAAAGTACCACAAACTGGTGGTTTAAAGCAAAGGAAATTTATTGTCTCAAAGTTCTGAAGGTTAGAAGTCCAAAATCAAGGTGTCAGCAGGGCCATGCTCCTCCTGAAACCTACAGGGGAATTTTTCCTAGCTTCTGGTGATTTGCTGGTAATCTCTGGAATTCCCAGGCTTATAGATGGATCACTCCAGTCTTTCATCTTCGCATGGTGTTCTGCTGTCTCTTCACAAGGCCTTCTTTTTTATAAGGACATCAGTCATACTGGATTAGGGGCCCAGCCTAATTAAGATTAGCATGACCTCATCTTGACTAATTACATATGCAATGACCCTATTCCCCAATAAGGTCACATTCCGAAGTACTGGGGGATGGACATAGAATTCAGCCTATGATACACAAAAGTACAAGAATATTCATAAAAGCAGTTTTTCATAATAGCCAAAAACTGTAACAATCCAAATGTCCACCACCATTAAAACACATTTTTTTAAAAAAGATTTTATTTATTTATTTGACAGAGAGAAAGAGACCGCAAGAGAGGGAACACAAGCAGGGGGAGTTGGAGAGGGAGAAGCAGGCTTCCCACTGAGCAGGGAGCCCGATGTGGGTCTCGATCCTGGGACTCCAGGATCATAACCTGAGCCGAAGGCAGACGCTTAATGACTGAGCCACCCAGGCGCCCCTAAAACACATTTTAAAAGCTGTAATATATTTATGTAAAGGAATGCTACACAGAAATGAAAATATAAAAACCACAACATGAAACAACTTTGATGAACCTCATAAACATATTAAACAAAAGAAGACATACATGAAACACTAAATCCATTTATATCAAAAATAAACAGGCAATCAAAACTATACACTTATTTAGAGGTGCATGGTTACATAGTAAAAATTTAAAGAAAACAAGTGATTAACCATAAAACTAGGATAACGGTGATCTATGATCAGAAGGGCAAGTGTTGTGATTAGGAGAGGACATAATGGAGATTCTGGGGTATTGGCAATGTTCAACTTCTTTACCTGCATGGTGATTTACATAGGTATAATCAGTTATACTCTTATTATTTTGTTTACTTTTCTATAAGTGATATTTATTTTATAATGTAGTTGAAAGCAAATGAGCTTTGCTGAAAAAAATTGGAAAAATACTTGAAGCAAATATGACAAAAAGTATCTTTATGTCTCAAGTTCATGCTTAAATAAATGGAAAATAAGCAAAGTGCAAAATTTTATAAAATATGTTGCCCTTTGTATAAGAGGAGAAATGAGAAAATATCTATTCCTTTGTAGAAAAGAAATCTAGTAAAGGTAAACTAGAAAGTAACTGGTTATTTTGGGGGAGTAGGAATGAGGTGGAAAAGACAGAAGAAATGAATGGGGGTGAGGAGGAAGGGGTGTGGTACTGAGAATCTTTTTTGGACAGCTCTGACATTTAGAGCCACGTTAGTATTTCACACACCTCAAAACAATATTACAACAAAGCAGAAAGAGTCAGTAAGATGAAGTGGAAAACTAAACTGGAATTAAAAACAGAACCAAATGTCATGAACCATTTAGTAAGTGAGTAGTATAACCACAATGAAGAGGAAAAAAAATTAATCCAAATAATTTTTAAACATAGTATATGAATTATATATATATAATCCTTGAGCTAAAGACAAAAAGAACCCTAAGCAAACAGGTTTCTTTTTTGCAGTAGTATAGGTTAGTAATTCTAAAACTTTATTATTCTAGGATTAAGCAAATAAATAACATTACAGAGAACAGAAACCAGAATTCTCATCAATGTGGAAGAGTGTTACAAATATGGAAGAGAACCCAGTGGTCATGGACTACAATTGACAGTATCAATGTGAATTGATGGCTTTTTATACGCACAATAGACAGATACTGATGTGTGTGGATGTACTGCATATTCATTCACCCACATATGTATGTATCTATTTCTTAATTGTCAAGTGAGAAGGCCTAGAAGCAGTGACACCCCAGTAGCAAATGAGCACATATAGCACACACCCCTTGGATTTCCAAATGCATTTTCCACCAAAAGGTACCAGGGATCCTTACAGAAATGGCTGACTCCAAGGTTTGGATAAGTCTGAAATATGTTATTGTGCTAACACGTAAAGAAAATGCTCAATAAATGAGGGGGTCATTTCAAAAGGACCCAGGAATCAGCTTGAAGGGACCCCCATTGGCCCAATCTGAGACAATGTGAGCATCAACGTAAATAATGATAGTAAAGAAATATAATTTGCTGAATACATTAAGAATCCAGGAGTCCACAAGGCCACAATGATATAAATAAGCAGGGAAGAAAGGAAAGCTATTCTTTATAACAACAACAACAATAAAACAATAAATATAGACGAACTGATGGAATTAGAAAATGGACACTGGGCAACCATCATAGGAATAAATGATTCAGAGAAAAATGATCTATGGATGCTAACCACTGGGTAAAAGGTTGAGGAATAATAGGATATTTACAGAGCCTTACACTATTTCCCCCACAAGATACTTATAAATTACAAAAGGAAAAACAGTAACTTTACAGTGGAGTAACCTAACAAACACTACTTACCCAAGTGATCAAAGTTAACATCACCAGAAATGGGGCAAACTGACAGCATGTGCCTCCATAAGCACCTTTTCGTGGTATTCCTGACAAAAGTGCGTGAAGTGAATTTAATCATGAAAATATATCATACAAACCCAAATTGAAAGACAGTCAACAAAATAACTGGCCTAAACCCTTTAAATATCAAGTCATGAAAAATAAGGAAGATTAAAGAATTGTTCCAGACCAAAGCAGACTAAACACACAGGGCAACTAAATCCAATGCATAATTCAAGATATTCTTTTGCTGTGAATTTATTATTTTGCTGTAATCTCTTCGCACCACTGGCAAGATCTAAATAAGATCTACAGATTAGATAGTAGTATCACGCCAGCTTAATTTTGATAATTGTACTGTGGCTATGTAAGTGAGTGTCCTTGATTTTAGGATATGCAACACATTCTCAATCTGAAATTAAAGGTATAAGTATGTGTATTATATATATATATATACACAGAGAAAGAGAGAGAAAGCAATTGACAGTAAGTGTTAGAAGTAAGACACTAAAGAACAAGTATGGAAAAATGTTAATATCTGAGGAATTTGGGCAAAAGGTATACATGTAGGAATTTTTTATACTATTCCTGCAAATTTTCTATAAGCTTGAAATCATGTCAAAATAAAAAGCTAAAAATCTTACCATACAAAAAACAGACATTTCATAAAAGCAAAATCAAAGATGAGAAATTATTCAACCCCTTAAAACATTTTTTTTTTTGCTACTTAACTGGCACTAAAACCAAAAATGACAGTGGTATCCAGATTCTGGAGAAGTTGGTACTTTCATATTTACTGTTTGAATAACTGGATCCAAACCTTTTGAGAAAAACAACTTGACAATACGAACTTAGAGTTAAAAAAAAGAGAGAGACAGATTCCAGTGATTCTACTGGTGGGACTCTAGCCTAAAGAAAAAAACACGAAAGAAAAACCATTATACACAAATGTAATCACTACAGCCTTAAGTAGAATACAGGGAGAGTTTAAAGAAAACAGAATCACTCATGGGAATTATTCAGTCACTAAAACAGTCTATAAAAACTAAGTAAACATGGAGAAGTACTTACAAAAGACACAGTAATATGATAAAAGTAAAACTGCATGAAGAGAATAATTACAAGCTACAGTTTTAAAAATAACTATGCACAAAGAAACTTCACAGCACTGTTAACAGTATTTGTAGGAGATTTTTCCCTTTTCTTTATCTTTCAAATTATAACTTTATTATTTTAATACTGAGAAATACACAAAAGAAAATGAGCTTAGTTACTACTTTCACATTAATCCTTTATGTTTACAAGGTGCACCTGGAAACATTTCAGCGAGAGAAATAAGGGAAAAAAGTCATGAGAAAGTGATTTACACAAATACCTTTATTTTGTTTTTAGATGTATATAGCAGTATACATTTGAGTAAGGAGGTTGCTCAAGTCCAATAGGGGAAAGGTTACAAAACATACATAAAAAATATTCATATCAAAAGCATGAGGATCCATACAACCTTTTTTTAAAGAACAAGCACATTCATACAAATGGAAGGGTTGTGACAAAGAATTTTAAAGTTCAAGAGCCTGTCACAATAATGAGGTATCAATAATGGGCAAGAGGAGTCTTGCAAGCTTCTCTCCTATCCATTGCTCACTGAAGTCTCATTCGTTTTTCAGGGGGGCCTTTGGTGCTCACTATCTGTTGGACGTTCTTTGTGGTCTCCTTCTCCTCAGATTTTACAGTTTCTGGTATAGGTTCTGCCTCTTTCTTTGTCTGATCCACTAGACGTCAAAAGCAGGTATTTTTTTGGACGGAGAGGAAGGCAGAGGGATGAGATCAATTTAGACAACAGTAATGTGAATAGTTTAGGCTCAAGTTCATTTAAAACTGCCTATCTCAAGTTCTAAATTTAGCTGTTTTATCAGGCAGATATGTAAGAACCTATTTACAAACCTAAAAACCTGATAACCCAGGCAAATTTGTGATCATAGACAAAAACACATGTCATTTAAATAAGACGATATGCATAAACAAGATACATGATCTCTCCCAGGCTGAACAGATAGTTCAATACCTATTTTCAATGATGAAACAGAACACCTTTTTTCACACTGAGATCTGAACTAAAAACAAGCTCAAATCACCTTGGCTTCTCCACCCCTCCTCAATACTTACTCTTCCCACTCCAATTAATCTTTTAAATACTCATATCAACTACCACAAAAGCACCATCTTTTGGCAGTTCAGCAGATCTCAAAAATTAGGAGTAACAAACTACCATGAGAGTCTAGGACAAAAGGACCACAGCTCATCTTATGTGCTATACCTGTTACTGAGTTAACCAGACTGGTTTTATTTCAAGTTTAATAAGAATATCAGGAACCATACCTGGGACAGGCTTTTCTCCAGACTTTTGCTATAATTTAAAAAAAAGGGGGGGGGGCAGGTGGGGAGGAGAAAACAGGGCAGGTTAGCAAAGTTTTCTTCTTCCTGACTTCATAATTCTTATTAAAATTACACCTTCATTCAAATTATACTAAAAATGACTCCATAAAGAGGAACCACTATTCACGTACCATAAAAAGTAAATTTACCATTTTCTACTTCTTATCCCCTTGCTCCAGAAAAGACACAAAACTAAAACTAGAACAAAAGAGTCAAACATAAACAATCCCCCCTTGAATATCTACCTACATAGCCCTCTGCCTCTGCACCCAGGCTAAAATGCTTCACAAAAAGTAGCTAAGTAGAATCCAGTGGGAGAGAATAATGGAGTCTTTCAAGACTCCAGAGGCTTATTTGTTTCGGCGATATGAGCTTGAAGAAAGCAGAATAAAATACAGATGAACACTCCAACTTACAAAGATGGCAGGTATGGGAAGCAAAGAGGAAAAAGGTATTTTTCTATGAACATAAGTCTTCTGACAACAGTACTATTAATAATCAAATTACAGGGGTGCCTGGGTGGCTCGGTTGATTAAGCATCTGTCATGGCTCAGGTCATGCCACCTGCTCAGCGGGTAGTCTGCTTCTCCTCCTTCTGCCCAACCCACCAGCTCGTGCTCTCTCTCAAATAAATAAAATCTTAAAAAAAAAAAAATTTTTTTTTTTTAAATCAAACTACAGTAAAAAAAAAATGATGGGGACATCATGAGTCAGGAACAAGGTCGGATCCTCCATTCTGTATAGCAGTTCTTTTATTTGATTATGCTGTCATCTCCCTTTTCCTATTACCCACCTTAAATGCTTTAAAACAGTTTCCCCCTCCTCAAGGCTTACAACCCACCCTTCACTTGCAGCCAATAATTCTATATTCTACATTTTTAAAAAAAGGATGCCAACATCTGAAGTTCCCTCCCAGCTATCTCCTTCAAGCTTATTATTCCTTTTCCTATAAACACACACATACACACACACACGTAACTTTATAGACTTCCCCATCATCTCAAAAGAAAAATGTTCTCTTCATTTTTAAGGTTAATGTTTCCAGACATTTTCTGAATTTCTTTCTGAATTTACATGCCCTCCCTAAGCTTTCTCATCTATTCCTATGACTAAAGACTACAAAATTTCCTGATATCACATGTTCCAGATTCATGCTGACAACTGCCTACTAGCCCATTCCAACTGCAAGCTCTGGGAAGTTACACTTAATAAGGCCAAAACTGAGCTCCACATTATTATCCAATGTGCAGAAAATATTAACATAGCCAAAGGAATGTTGAAAAAGAAAACCAAAGCTGGTGGCATCACAATTCCAAACTTCAAGCTCTATTACAAAGCTGTAATCATCAAGACAGTATAGTGCTGACACAAAACAGACACATAGATAATGGAACTGAATACAGAACCCAGAAATGGACCCTCAGCTCTATGGTCAACTAATCTTTGACAAAGCAGGAAAGAATATCCAATGGCAAAGACAGTCTCTTAAACAAATGATGTTGGGAAACCTGGACAGCCACATGCAGAAGAATGAAACTGGACCACTTTCTTACACCATACACAAAAATAAACTCAAAATGGATGGAAGACTTAAATGTGAGACAGGAATCCATCAAAATCCTTGAGGAGAACACAGCAACCTCTTTGACCTAGGCTTCAATAAATGGTGTTGGGAAGACAGGGCAGCCACATGCAAAAGAATAAAACTAGACCACTATCTTACACCATACATAAAGATTAACTCAAAATGGATTGAAAACATGAACATGAGACCTGAAACCATAAAACTCTAGAAGAAAACATAGGCCATAAGCTCCTTGACATCAGTCTCGGAGATAATTTTTTGGATTTTACACCAAAAGCAAACACATCAAAACCAAAAATAAACAAGTGGAACTACATCAAACTAAAAAGCTTCTGCACAGCAAAGGAAACCATCAACAAAATGAAGAGGCAGCCTACAGAATGGGAGAAAATATTTGCAAATCCTGTATCTGATAAGGGGTTAACATCCAAAATAAAGAACTCATACAACTCAAAAGCAAAATAAAACAAAAACCCCAAACAACCGAATTTAAAAATGGGCAGAGGAGGGACACCTGGGTGGCTCAGTCCGTTAAGCATCTGCCTTCGGCTCAGGTCATGATCCCAGGGTCCTGGGATCGAGTCCCACATCAGGCTTCCTGCTCAGGGGAGTCTGCTTCTCCCTCTGCCTGCCGCTCCCCCTGCTTGTGCTCTCTCTCTGACAAATAAATAAATAAAATCTTTAAAAAAAAAAATGGGCAGAGGAACCAAGTACTTTCCCAAAGAAGACATACAATTGGCTAACAAGTACATTAAAAGGTGCTCAACATTCTAATCATCAGGGAAATGCAAATCAAAACCAGAATGAGATATCCCTTCACACCTATCAGCATGACTATCATCAAAAAGACAAGAGATTACAAGTGTTGGCGAGGATGTGAAGAGGGAACTCTGATACATTGTTGGTAGGAATGTAAACTGGTACAGACAGTATGGAAAACAATACAGAGGGTTCCCAAAAAATTAAAAATAGAAATACATAATCCAGCAAGCCCACTTATGAGTATATATCCAAAGGAAATGAAAACAGGATATTGGAGATAACTGCATTCCCATGTTTACTGCAACATTACTCACAATAGCTAAGATATAGAAACAACCTACAATCTGTCAAAAGATGAATGGATAAAGAAAATGTGGTATGAAACTGAATATTATTCAGCCATCAGAAAGCAGGAAATACTGCCATTTGCAGAAAAAAAGATGAACCTTGACAGCATTATGCGAAGTGAAATAAGCCAGAAAGAGAAGTTGAAATAGTCTATGTATCACTTATATGTGGAATCTAAAAAGACCAAATTGATAAAGAGAGTGAAGTGATGGTTATCAGTGGCTTGAGTGGTTGGCAGGGGAAACGGGAAGATTTTGGTCAAAGGGTACAAACTTCCACTGATAACATGAGTAAGTTCTGGGGATCCAATTACAGTATGGTGGTTATAGTTACTACTACTGTATTATACACTCAGAAGTTGCTAAGAGAGTGAATCTTAAATGATCTCACCACAAAAAAGAAATGGTAATTATGTGACATGATGGAGGTGTTAGCTAATGCTACAGTGGTCATTTTGCAATATACATAAGTGTATCAAGTCAATGCACTGTATACCTTAAATGTACATAATGCTATACATCAGTTATATCTCAATAAAGCTGAAAACAAACAAAAAGTTTATTACTAAGTATTCTTTAATGCTATTGTTAATGGAATTGTTTTCTTAATTTCCTTCTCAGATAGTTCGTTAGTGTATAGAAATGCAACTGATTTTTGAGTGATTTTGCATCCTGCAACTTTAATGAATTTGTTGATTAGTTCTAACAGCTTTTTGGTGCAATCTTTAGGGTTTAGTATGTGTAAGATCAAGTCAGGAATTATGTAAAGAGACAATTTTACTTCTTTTCCCATTTGAATGCCTTTTATTTCTTTTTCTTGCCTAAATTCTCTGGTAGAACTTCCAGTACTATGTTGAATAGAACTGTGCAAAGTGGGTATCCTTGTCTTGTTTCTGATCTTAAAGGAAAAACTCTGAGAATGTTAGCTGTGGGTTTATCACATATGGCCTTTACTATGTTGAGGCACATTCTTTTCTTACCGAGTTTGTTGAATGTTTTTATCATAAAACGGTGTTGAATTTTGTCACATGCTTATTCTGCATCTATTGAGATGACTGTATGATTTTTAACCTTTGTTCTGATAATGCAGTATACCATCAAGATTGATTTCAGTATATTGTACCATCCTTGCATTCCAGGGATAAATCCCACTTGATCATGGTGTATGATTCTCTTAACATGCCGTTTAATTTGGTCTGCCAGTATTTCGTCGAGGATTCTTACATCTGTGTTCATCATGGATACTGAACGTAGTTTTCTTGTAGTGTCTTGGTCATCTTTGGTATCAGATTAATGCTGCCCTCATACAATGAATTTGGAAATGTTCCCTTCCTCTTCAATTTTTGAAAGAGTTTGAGAAGGATTGGTGTTAATTCTCTTTAAATGTTTCGTAGAATTCACCTATGAAGTCCTCTGGTCCTAGACTTCTCTTTGTGGAGAGGTTTTGATTACTAATTTAATCTCTCTACTCATTGTTGGTCTGTTCAGATTTTCTATTTCTTCATGCCTCAGAGTTAGTAGGTTGTACGTTTCTTGGAAATTCTTATACATTTTCCAATTTTTTTAAGGTTTTCCAATTTGTTGGCATATAATTCTTTATATATAGTACCTCTTTTTTTAAGCTAAACTCATTTTTTTTTAAATTTTTTTATTAACATATAATGTATTATTTGTTTCAGGGGTACAGGTCTGTGATTCATTAGTCTTACACAATTCACAGCGCTCACCATAGCATATACCCTCCCCAATGTCCATCACCCAGCCACCCCATCCCTCCCATGCCCCTCCACTCCAGCAACCCTCAGTTTGTTTCCTGAGATTAAGAGTCTCTTATAAACGGTTTGTCTCCCTCTCTGGTTTCGTCTTGTTTCATTTTTCCCTCCCTCCCCCTATGATCCTGTCTTGTTTCTCAAATTCCTTATTATATATAGTCTCTTAATGATCCTTTGTTTCTGTCTCCTCTTTCATTTCTAATTTGATTTGAGTCTCCTCTGTTAGTCTAGTTAAAAGTTTGTCAATTTTATCTTTACAAAACACCAACTCTTAGTTTCATTTTTTTCTAGAGTTTTTCCTGTCTCTATTTCATTTGTTTTTGCTCTTATCTTTTTCACTTCTTTCCTTTTGCTAACTTATATGTGAAAATTAAACAACACACTCCTGAACAACCAGTGGTTCAAAGAAGAAATCAAAAAGGAAATCAGAAATTATCTGAAAAGAAATAAAAATGAAAACATACCAAAATTTATGGGGTGCAACAAAAGCAGTACTAAGAGTAAAGTTTATAGTAATAAATGCCTACATTAAAAAGGAAGAAAGTTCTCAAATAAGCAATTAAGCTTACCGCTCAAGGAATTAGAAAAAGAACAACAAACTAAAGATTTCTGGTTTCCAGTGCTCGCTTCAGCAGCACATATACTAAAGATTTCTGGTTTCCAAGAAATCTGTCCATTATTATCAGTATGTCCATTAATTAATATGAACATTAACATGTCCATTAATAGTCTTTCATATTTCTGGTTTTGTGTGTTCTGTTCCCATTTTCTACATCAGAACTGTCCAAAAGAAATATGTGAGCCACAAATGCAAGCTGGCAGTTACATCTTTTTACTCCGTACCCCACCCAAGTCTTTGAACCCAGTATGCATTTTATACTTACATCACAGCTCAGTTTACACGGGCTGTGTTTCAAATGTTCAACAGTCACATGTGCCTAATGGCTACTGTACTGTGCAGGTCTAGGTGTTCTTCCCCCACCCTCCCTCATACATACTATGTACTCGCTGAATGGTCAACCACAGCTAACCTCCTCCACTATCATGGTTACCCATATCCCTACACACACTATAATTTACTTATTCAACAGACACTATTTTATCTTCAAATGGAATTCATGAGAGTTCTCTAAATTGACTTTCCTGTCCTACATTCCATTCTGTCCTCCGCTCCCTTCACCACTACATCACCATTCCAATAGCACATAACTCTCACACAGTGAAGTCAGGGAAAGGGGAAGGGGAGGCCTGTTCTAAAGTCATCTCAAAGTGTGAAAAATCTCACTTAATCTAAAACAAACCTGAAAATTTTATCTCCCCATCAAGAAAAACAGTATACATGACATTGTGTGTACAAAGCCCTGTAGGTGTCTCTGTGAACTGAGACTAACCAGGAGAATAACATATTCACATATTCCATCTCATACCTACTTCACTTCAAAAGTTCATTTAGTAGAATGGCAGGTGGATTTGTTATTGCTATTATGCTAAATAACATAAGAGAATTTATATAACTTAAGCATCAATATGATGTAACTCTATTTATTACTCCTCCATTTATTATGCCAAACCCTCTACTTCAACTGTTCTTTTTGTTACAAGTTTTTTGTTTCTTAAGTTTACTTATAATCTCTACACTCAACGTGGGGCTCAAACTCACTACACCGAGATCAAGAGTCACGTGCTCTACCAACTGAGCCAGCCAAGCGCCACTTGTTACAAGTTTTAACTAGTCTATCATTTAAGGACTTCGATATCTACTACATCAGGATGAAAGGCAGCATACAGAATAAAGACAGCATGAGTTTCAGATTCTAGTTTAGTTACCATCTATGACACTTTCAGCAACTTTGGAATGAGAATGTTATGTATAAGCAGTCCTTAGTTTGTGAAGATTTAAAGAGAAAATAAACTTAAGAGCACAGAACAGTGTTAATTCCATTCCCTTTACCCACTATCTCTATTAAGTCTTTAAAAACCTTTCCTTTGATTCAGAGGCCCCTTTTTTTCCACCGGAGACCATTTTTAACTAATGAGGAAAGTCACTACTAAAACAGTTCTCAATTAAAAATAAATAATCCAGGAAAAAGCATCAAATCAAATTAACCACATGTGTTCTAATTACCTGCACAAATTTGGGTGGAAATTTCTGTCTAAGGTCTAGGAGTAAAGCATCCACACGTTGTCTCTGAAAAATAGAGCTTGGTTCTTCTTTCCTTTTGGCTTTAGGTTTGACTTTATCTATTAAAATATGAAGTCCAAATCAAAACACTGCCTAATTAGTTTGGTGTCTTACATTTTACAAATCTTTGTCCACCACGAATATACTCAAACATCATTATTTTTAATGGCTACTATTCCAAAGATTATCCCCCCCAAATAAATTAAACACAACATATAGAAACAAGTGTTCTTAACACTTCCCTCTTAAATGAAGTTAACATTTTAACATTTAAAAAGCTGATTAAGTCTTTTAAAGATATTTCAGTTTTAGTATGTAAGCATAGATAGACATTAAGAATTTTAAGGCTAACATTTTCCATAATTACCTAAATCACAATCCAGATTATGGATTTGAAATTATCTTGTGTATATTTTAAGTGTATTAAATGGTCTTCCCACGAACCTAACAGGTACAAATGGAAATGCAAAGTTCACAAGCTCAAGTTATCATACTTGATTATGATTCACTGAAAAGAACAGACAAACCAAACAACAGCAGATCATAAAGACAAGAAAGAAAAGAACTTGCAAGAGAAATTCTGAAATTAATCACGTACGGAACTTTCCCCAGGAGGGAGCTGTATTGGGGGACTATCTATAAATGAAGAGTTCCAGGTAAGTTTTATTCCAAACATTTCATTAGGATGGGGGGGCAAATAGCTCTTGAGAGAATTGTATTCAACAGATGCAAACTTTCCTATGTCAAATGTTGCTGCCTGCACCTACTATTTTTTTTTTTTTTTTAAGATTTTGTTTATTTATTTATTTGACAGAGAGAGAGAAACAGCATGAGAGGGGATAGGGTCAGAGGGAGAAGCAGGCTCCCCGCTGAGCCAGGAGCCCGATGTGGGACTCGATCCCAAGACTCCGGGATCATGACCTGAGCCGAAGGCAGTCGCTTAACCAACTGAGCCACCCAGGTGCCCGACCTGCACCTACTATTAAGAATAAATATAACTAGGGGCACCTGGGTGGCTCAGTTGTTAAGCATCTGCCTTTGGCTCAGGTCATGATCCCAGGGTCCTGGGATCGAGCCCCGCATGGGGTTCCCTGCTCACTGGGAAGCCTGCTTCTCCCTCTCCCACTCACCCTGCTTGTGTTCCCTCTCTCGCTATGTCTCTGTCAAATAAATAAATAAAATCTTTAAAAAATAAATAAATAACTATATCTGAAAGACCATTCATTCCACAGGTCTGAATTCTATTTAAAGGCTACTTTCCCTCAGTAATTTATTCTGAGTTGCTATTTCCCAGAGAAGGAAATTCAGAATATAGGTATATTGCCATAGACACATTTCCAGAGCACTTTTATTGTAAAATATGGTGCAGAACCATTAGGAGACTAGCAGCTATGGAAACTAAGGGGTCTCGCATCATAACAGGTAATAACATGGAAAGATCAGAAAACAGACTGGTCATCTGGAGACAAGGCTATAAAAGCATCTCCCCTACTCTGAACATGGGAGATTCAGGTTCCAGATTTCAAGATGACTCAACAGTTAGGTAAGCAGGATACATCATCATGACCCATTCCTCATCACCGATACCCTCTATATGTTCCAAGTATTTTAAAACCTTGAATCAACTTACCAAAGATTACCAGTTACCTACAGATTAAAATTTCTATCTGTTCCTATGGGAAAGCTTGTATTACCACATCTAGTTACATGAATCGCAGCTATGAAAATGTCATCATCCTATGAAGTCTTTCTATCTAAAACACACCTTGAAATCAATAGCTGTTTTCTTATAGAAAACAGCTTTATTCTCAGAATACCAAAAAGTGTTCTACCCACCTTGCTCTTCATGATCTTTGAAGTGCCACCAATACCCTTTGGAAGGATGATATCTACAGTATGAGAGAGCTTCATCAAAAGCTGATTGAATGCCATGCACTGCAGTAAGCTTGTAAAAAGAAAACAAATTCTGAATTTCTCATTAGATCAACTAAAATCTCCAAAGTGAATACCCACAATATTACATATGCAAAGAAAGTAATTTTCTGTTTTGTTTTTTTCAGAACTTCAATCACTATAGAGCTGGGGCTGTAATATATACTTTTAACATGAACTTGGCCCATAGAAAGCCATGTTTAAGACATTCTAGTAGTCAACACTTTGTGCCAACATACACAAGGGAGAGAAACTTCTGTTTGATTCTTGGAAACAAGGTAGCTCGATTAAAAGTTTTCTTTAGTGTTTCAAGAATGTGAAATACTTACCACCCTAGAGTTTATAACTGACCCCAAGTCTGGCGCTTGATAGATCACTCCAGCAATGATATAGTAATCAGCCAGTGGGATAACTAAAGGAGTGAAAATAAAAACATTCATGAATATAGCTATGCACACAAACTGCTAAATAGATTTTCATAAAAAGAACAACTAAAATTTGATATTTTCTCATATTAAAGCTTAAGACAGGATTTGGCAATTCCTATTTTTGTAAATAAATTTATACTGGAAAACAACCATACTCATTTATTTACATTATTATCTAAGGCTGCTATGACACTATCTGAGTAGCTGTTACAGACACCCTGAGGCCCAGAAAGCCTAAAATATTTACTCTCTGAACCATCACAGAAACAGTTTGCCAACTGGAGCAATGCTTCTCAAATTGGAATGTGCATCTGAATCACCTAAATATCTTGTTAAAGTTAGATTCTTACTCAATAGGGACAGTGCATTTCTAACAAGTTCCCAAGTGATCCAGTGCTGCTATTAGTCACCTACACTTTGGGGAGTAAGACCTCAGAGCGAGAGATTTAGGGCCTAGGGTGAAGATATCAGATGCACTGAACTTGCCAATGTGTCCCATTCCTGTGTCCTAAGGAATAAAACAGCTGCTAGTGAAGCTGGTACCACCTCATGTCACTTCCATACCTTGAACCCTCTAATCATGGAAATCTTGTTCCTGGTCTTGCCTTTGTTCTAAGGTTCTTTTTTTCCACTGGGCAGGGACTCTAGATCATTAGATTTTGAAATTAAATGTGGATTCTTAACTCTGGAACCACAACTTCTTTAGCAAGTCATTGTCTGAAATCATTATCAGGGTGAAGGTTTTTCCTAAATGTCTTGATGAGGTTATCTAATGAGGAGATGTAGCTGGTCATCTCTGGAATAGTAACTAGCTCTTTGATTCAAAGTCAAATCTGAATTCTATACTCTTCAGTTTGATTTCTAAAGCAAGTTTATGTTTGGTAATATAAGCCAGATAAGTATTTTGGGTGAATGTGTCAATGAGGATTTTCAATTGATCCTCTATGAATTTGGTGTAACTGCATCTACCATGTATGTTTTTAAAATAATTAGACTCAGTGGACTGAGAGGAGTTGTTACTTAGGATGCTTGAGGTTCCCAACAACTATCCTCACAGAAGAGGTGGCTTCAATGTAGTGAGTTACTTTGTTAGTGCCTGGAGAGTTGTCCTTGAGCATGCTGGAAGACTTCTGGTGTCTAAGCATGTGACTAGTGGAACTTGGCTTTTGAAATATTTCCTAAGTGGTAAATTTATACCTGCTGAACTAGTGTGCCTAGACATTTCTAAAAATAATACTATTATAGTGGAAACCTCATTTCCTTCTGAGAGTTTGGAATTTTGGCAGGCAGAGGATGTCCACAGAAAAAAATTCTGGACTCTGAGTATCAAAAGGACTTCCCTAGGCAGACATACTACATATGTAGTGTGGGGGGGGCGCTGTTGGAGGAAGGATGTACTTGGTGCAGCCCCTTGTAGAAGGGAAAGCAAAGGAAGCTTACACATGGATTCTTACAGATCCCACTTGACATGGCTTTTTCCCTTACTGATCTGTCTGTGGATCCTTACTGTGCTGCCATAACAAATCTTAGGTATAACTAACATACCCATATGCTGAGTCTGCTGAGTCCTCTTAGCAAAGCACCGAACATGTATGCGGTCTTGGGGAATCCCAAAAACAGAACCCAATCCAAAAAAGTAAGAACATGGAGCTCAGAAAGTTAAGCAAATCATAGTATTTTAAGAAGAAAATTATGCCTGAAGTTTACATTTTTACCTTGGGTAGGGGACTGCCGCTGTTGCTTCCGAATGATAAAAAGAATGGGCTCTTGAGCGTGTAAAAGGATGTATTCCACTCCAACCATTTGACTGCAAACAGAACACAGACATCCAGAGATCTATGAATGCCCTACAAACAATTGTGTAGAACAGTCAGATTATTATATAAAAGTAGAGCAACTCTGTAAATCAAATTAAAACTGCTTATGTTTGATATTAAAAACTGGCTGTCCAATAAAACTGGCTATTTTCCCAGGTAGGTAGAATATAAAGTAAGATTTGATTTTTAAACAACTCTACAAAAATCCACAATAAACTTAAATCTGAGTATTTTGTCATGAAAGTACACTGAAGAGTGTACATTTCAAAAAAGACAACCAAAATACTGTAATACTTCCTGAGATGTATAAATATATGTAAAATCTAGAAATATATAGTACATGAAGACCACCCACGTCTTGACCATGTATTTCAACTATATATTCTACTCAACAAGAAAATGTCCAAAACCTTATCCTTGCCTCCAACAAATTTTGACCTGACAGATTGTTTAAAAGCAACAATAAGTTGTCTTAATAGTTGTAAATACTTGCCTCCTAAACCTATTTAAAATACCTCAGAAATTTAATTTCAAGAACCCCTCTCTGATGTTTAGCTGACAAATGAAAAACCGTATTACACAACTGTTTCAGAAACTTTTGTAATAGCAATAAGTTCTTAATTATTTAGCATCCGAAGTCTGAAGAACCTTACTTTGCAATTGTCAAGCTAAAATTCTGTCACACGAAGAAAAATCTCCTATAAACCAGACTACGGTTTAAGGTATTAAATTTAATGTTAAAGAGACAATTAAGTATGGTCACTTAGTGGAGAACAATTGCATTGCTAAGATCACTAATTGGATCTGCATCTAAGCCTCACAGCTATATTTTAACTGGATAGTAATATACGAAATTATACAGAAAAGCCTTCCTAGGTTTTAAGTGACTACTGGTAATTCCTTTGCATGTCAAATTTGTACAACTCCCCCCCCAACCCAAAAAAAATCCAGTTCTTCCAAAACTTCTACTCTGTACTTCACTATCCATAGCTTGAGAGAATCATTCATTTCAAAATCTCTAATTGGCAAAGATGTGACCTTCTTACAATAACTTACTTTAAGTGTTCTAATGTTAGTCTCTGCATTTTGACCACCTCATTATTACATGTTCTATCGTAAAAAGGATTACTTCTTTCTGAAAAGTAATCCAGGACACTTCCACTGTTCAAAATGGGGATCCAGGAACTGTCAACCCAAGAGATTCCCAGCAGATTATCTACAGGAAAGAAACAAAATGATAAAGGATGAGAAAAAAGAAAAAAAGCCAATCCAACATTTATTTTGCATCTAATGCAGGAGGCACTACAAATATAAGAATTGCATGGATCCTAACCTATACTCTCACAGAAGAGGTAAGTGTGCAAGAAAGCAATGACAAGATGACATGATAAATGTTATAACAAAGGTATGAATAAATGTGTTACCAGAGCACAGAGGAAGGAGAATACCTTACCTGAGGGAACAGGAATGATTTTTCACAGGGTGAGGAGGAGGTGGGAAATGCATCCCAAAGAAAACACATTCACATCCGCCAGTTTGAGACCTCCCAATTATGGACAGAAATAAGTTAGGAAGCTATTACATAGAGGAGATGATGATGCAGAAGTTATGAAGCAGGTGAGAAGTAGAATGCCCTTAATTACAGCCACACAATCTCACATTTTGGAATAGAATTAACTCTTTAATATTTCAAAATGCAAAAAGAAAAAAAAAGACATGGTAAATAGAACTAGATAGCTTTATTAATGAGCTTTTGTTGGTTACTGACAGCAGTAATGTTCCACAACACTGACAGTACTAAATCCCATTAGCTGTAAGTTATGAATGTCAAAATGCCTATTAATACTAGTTGAAAAAGGAAGAACTGAAAATTTCAACCTCTCCTAAACTGTAATTGCTTCTGGCACCTTTGAAGAAGTCAGACCTACTCCAAGGCAACAAGCAGTTTTAACGGAAATTAATCAAATGAGAAAAAGTAATTTTATAAAGGTAAAATGTGCTGTGTATGTTGTAAAATAAAGGAAAAAAACAGATGAAGTATGTGAATGATCAAATAATGAATACAGACCATTAAGATGATTCATCATAAATACATCATGCCATAACCAAATATCTAACATGTCAGGAAATTATGTTTTCAGAAAAAGACAAATTTTTTTTAATGAAAAGCAACTAAGGATAATCATTACTCTCAGCTTTAAACACTAGAGTCCAGTTATTAAAGTAGTTTTCTTCAAAGCAACTTTCCTACACATTTTTTTTATTTCCTTAGGAATAATTATATAAAAGCATTTGTGGGGTGCCTGGGTGTTTCAGTCGGTTAAGCGTCTGCCTTCGGCTCAGGTCATGATCCTGGGGTCCTGGGATCGAGTCCCGCATAGGGCTCCCTGCTCCACAAGGAGCCTGCTTCTCCCTCTGTCCTCTGCCACTCCCCCTGCTTGTGCTCGCTCTCTCTCTCTGTCAAATAAATGAATAAAAAAAGCATTTGACAATTATAGGTTTGTTTCTCACATAATGGTAACTATGTCTATATGGTGTCATAAATTACTGATAATAAACTATTACAATATTACAGATCATTTCAGCATAGGTAGAAGAATAATCTGCAGAAACAAATAAATATGTAATTATAGATTCTACCTACCAACAATTATGGAGAGTCAACAGTTGGTGGGGACCTGGTGGAAGGCAATGGCAATGCACAGGAAGATAAGGACGAAATTGACATTTTTAGGGAGAAAACAGACAATTTCCTGAATGATCAATTATAAAGTCAGAGAACTTAGGAACCAATAACTCATTTAGTAAAGAAATGATAATGATTTTGGCTTGGATATATTGAGTTTATTAATTTTTTTTTAACGATTTTTAAAAATTTATTTATTTGCCAGAGAGCAAGAGAGAATACAAGCCGGCGGGGGGTAGGGGGGGGAGCAGCAGGCAGAGGGAGAAGCAGGCTTCCTGCTGAGCAGGGAGCCGGATGCAGGACTCGATCCCACCTGGGATCATGACCTGAACCAAAGGCAGACGCTTAACGGACTGAGCCACCCAGGTGTCCCTGGATACACTGAGTTTAAATATGGAATCAGACTCTTCGGAATTTAGAAGGAATCGTAAATGTCTTCTGCTCCAAGTGACTGTTTGGCGCATTTTCCCTATAATTTTCTTCACCAAGCTGTATTCTGATCAGCAGTCATGTCATATTTTCCCCATTTTCTAAACTAATCAAAGATGAAAAATCAAGCAAGTATGGCCTATGAGACTAATACAAACACAAAAAATATTATTCACCACTTCTGAACACTGTGCCAGGCACTATTTTAACCACTTTACCACACAATACCTCAAGAAGGTTGGTACTATATAGATACTATATAGTATCTATGTGCTAGATTGTATACGTGAAACGCTTTTAGCACATTGGAATAACCCAGGAAATGTTAATGATGAAGATGTTGGTGGCAGTGCCAGTAATCAATTTATTTTAAAATTACAATGACCAACTTTATTTCTGGCTTAATCAAGGCTGTTCTAGTTTCTTCTCCCCCACCTCCAGTTTATGCCTTTTTAAAAAAATAGAGATCTCTTTCATTCTCAAAAAGGTGTGAGTTCAGCAGATAATTTAGTTATGCTAAGTTGAACTCCTTTCAAATGTCAGTATCTCTACAAAGCCTTTCTCTACTTTGCAAGACAAATAATGGCTTTCTCTATGGTCTCACAGCATTTTTTATACTTTTATTAATACTCATCATATTTTAACCCAGAAATACAAATGTGTTCCCATTAAATTTGACTTTTTAGACAACTGGGGCTGTGTCTTACTCATTAGGAACTTGCACAGGACCAGATTTAAAATAGTCACCAAATGTATATTAATTTATGATTGAGGGCCAAGGACAAGTTACTCTACCGGACACAGATTTACACATACTCCAGAATCCAAGGATGTTCAGTTACAAAATGGTTAACTGAGATTACGAGGGTAGTATATAGCTGAGAAATAAATTATTATTTGTCCCATTTGGGGACTACCTGATCACGGCCCCATTAAGAAAATATACTACTAAGTCAAGCAGAATCCAACCACTTCTTACCAACTCCACCGTTACCACCCTAGTCCCAGCTACCTCCAAATTTCCTTGCATTACAGGAATGACCTCTAATTGGTCTCCCTAATCCCACCCTTACCCTCCGACACTGTTCTTAGCAGCCAAGTGATCCTTAAAAACAGTAAGTCAGATTATGTTCATCCCCTTTGGTCAAAACCCTCCAGTGGCTCTCCATTTACTCAGTGGAAAAGCCAAAGACCTTACACCATGGCTTTGCAATCCCTATATGATCAAGTCACCAATTATCTCTCTGACCTCATCTCCTTCCCAACTCCTCTCTCACTCTGCTTCAGCAACACTGACCTTTTCTTCTAACGCACCAGACGCAGCCCCACCTTAAAGCCTTTGCAATGACTGTAACAAATATAAGTAAAACATTGTGAAAGGTAAATATCTGAAAACACTCAGATGGACTAAATATTTTTTTATTCAGTAGCAAGGGAACATGTTGACATAGCCTAAGTACAGCTTTCTACCAGCAAGTAATGAAATTAGGCACTTGAAACTCTCACACTGAAAAACAAACATATAAAAACACTGTACAGAAATGCTGAAGATCACTGGACATTCTGAGTAAATATAAATGAGAACATGTTTCTATTAAGTGCGCAAGACTCCTAGTTAGTTAATACAGAAAAAGGCATCTCAGGGGCGCCTGGGTGGCTCAGTCGTTAAGAGTCTGCCTTCAGCTCAGGTCATGATCCCAGGGTCCTGGGATAGAGCCCCTCATCGGGCTCCCTGCTCAGCGGGGCGTCTGCGTCTCCCTCTGCCCCTCCTTCCACTCATTCTCTCAATCTCTCTCTCAGATAAATAAATAAAATCTTAAAAAAAAAAAGGGCATCTCAAAACCCTTCCCTTTAATAATCAGGTATAAACAAACAAAAATAACCCTAGGTAAAAACAATTAGGAACTATTATAGTTAGACATCTTTTGAGGAAAGCCCTTTTTCTTTAAACTGCTGGGGGTGAGAGGTCTTGCATCTAGGTACAAAAATTCACACTTCCTTTAAGGAAAAGTATACAAAGTTTCAAATGGAAATACATACCGGTTGAGAGTTTCGTACAAGTGCAAGAAGTTTTGTGGGAGCCATCACCACAACAGTAAAAAATATATTCATGGGCGTTCTCTCAGTCTCATAAATTTTTCTCACTCTCATAAATGGTTACTTCCAACCTGGAGGAACCTGGACAGTTTGGAACTAAGTTCTCACGCTTCAAGCTGTATTTTAACCGCCCTTCGTTCACCCTTTGGCATCCCAGAGCACAATTCCTTGGCTTTTTTTTTTTTTTTTCAATTTCACTGAAAAAGATGTGTGTACGTGTGCTGAAAAGAGAATGTATGGCCTAACTGGTACTGAGATCAAGTAGCTAAAAACTGTGCCACTGATTGAACAAATACCTGAGTACCTTTACAGTTCAGCTGTGAAAAAGGACCGATCCCTGCCCTCAGTAATTGTTGGGTGTTCGATGGAAGGTATCAGACTCAAAAATAAAACTTACAGAAGAAAATCTTAGGGATTCATGCCCAAGGACGCGCGGGGCGCAGGGTCAGGAATAAGGCAGCTCCCACGCGCAGTCCCATGAGAAGAACCAAATCACGTCATCCCACCCCCTCTCTGCCCAAAGGTCGTCCCTTCACCCGGATAGAACAGCCCCAGTCTTGCTGTAGAGATGCGTGTGTCTGCAACAATACTGGAGGTCTGAGGGCTCGAAGCCCAGAGCTTCTTCCAAACTCTTCGTTTTGAAGCTTGTAAGAGACCCCTAAGGAGCCGGGGAAAACGATTTTTCGCCGGATTAGGGAGCCTTGGGGTGTTCACAGAAACCATTCATAAGCGCTTGGGAGTCATCACAAAAGAACCTGAATCTTGCCTCGGCGAGCTATAAACCCCAAACCAGGCCCCAGCCAATCTGGAAACAAAGGGTAATAGCGCAAATTACCTCGGATATCGACCGCCGCCATACTTCCAAAAGCGCTCACAGGTTCTCCTTCCGGCGTGCCGTAAACGTAACAACTCCGACGACGGAAGTGGCCTGCTGCGGACCGCAGGGCCGGTCAGGAACGTAAGGAGGGGAGGAGACTGCGCAGCCTGGGGAGAGGCCTGGGAAGAGGAGGTGGGGAGGAGCGGGGCGTGGAGGAGGGGGCGGGGCCGGGTGGAGGAGGGAGCGGAGAGAAGCGGGGCGGGGCGGGGAGGCGGGGCTGGGAAAGAGAGGGGCGGGGCGGGGCGGGGCGGGGCGGGGCGGGGCGGGGCTGGAAGGTGAACGGGAAGCAAAGAGGTGAGGGCAGAGGCTGCGAGGTGGGAGAGGGGCAGGGCGGGAAGGAGGGAGCTGGGCGGGGAGGTGGAGGGAAAGAGGCAGGGAGTAAGCACTACGGGTAAAAGAAAATTTGGAGACTTTGAGGAAAAAGAGACTGAGCGGAGTCCTGTCCCCCTCCCATCACTGAGAGATTCGAAAATTGGACCTTGATCTTTTGCGATCGTTAAAAAAAAAAAAAAAGCATTCTGATTACGCAGAGTTGCGGGGGAGCATCTTCAATTTTAAAAGCTCCCTCAGGTGTATCCAAAGGGCTGTTAGATTTAGGAGCTACTCTGTTCTGTTTTTCATCCTGCCTCAAGTATGGGACGCTACAGAACTAAGCAGAAACAATTTGAGAGCCATTAGCTTTTAAGTGACTAAACCCATTAAAAATCTAAACCCATTAAAGAAAGTGTTAGATGCCTCTGAGACAAAAATTTCACAAGACAGGAAATGTTTCTGAAGTAAGATATTAATAAGATTAAAAGAAAGGGAATACCTCTGGGTCCCTGATTAAAGATTTAGTGTCTGCATTCCAGGTAATCTGGGGTAGGAAGCAAGCCCGCAGAGGGAGTAATTCTGTGGTATGGGGAAGCCATAGAAAGCCTCAGAAAGATTCTCAAGCTCCAGTGTGGCCCCATAAAAGCAAAATGATGAGGGTATCTACCAAGCAAGATACTGATACCGAGAAGAGAACCTCCAAATCTGAAGGAGCCCTGTGTACAAGGATGAGGTGTGGGTGCCTACATCTTCTACAAAACTTAGATATTATGAGGGTTCCCCCAGAATTTAACCACAACCCAGGAGCAAAGGGGGAGGACCATGAATTTACTGTGATTTTTCACCTCATCTACTGGGAATTCAAGTTTTAAAAATCTAAGTGGAATAAAAATATACTGTGTTGCTTTGTCACATTTCAAATTTTTTAAAGATTTTATTTATTTGATAGAGAGAGACACAGCAAGAAAGGGAACACAAGCAGGGTGAGTGGGAGAGGGAGAAGCAGGCCTCCCGCCGAGCAGGGTGCCCGATGGGGGGCTAGATGCCAGGACCCTGGGATCATGACCTGAGCTGAAGGCAGACACTTAACGACTGAGCCACCCAGGCGCCCCACATTTCAATTTTTAACTGGGATTTTATACCTGAGGTGGTATGTGTCCCAACAGAAGTATGCACATGCACAGAGCTGAGTTCTAAAAGGACTGATCTTTTTTCCAGAAGGCAATTTTCAAGAGGGACGGGTGGGGGGCTTGGTGGAGAGGGCATTCCAAAAAGGGGGGACATCATGTCCAACAAACAGAAGTGTGAAACATTAAGCTTTTTGTTTTGTTGGTTTTGTTTTCTTGAATTTTAATTAGGAGAGGAGATTGGGAAAAAGAACACCAGAACATGGATCTGCAGATAATAAAACACATGATAATCATGGTAAGCCAGACCTGAGAGCTCAGCCTTTATCTTGTAGACAGTGGGAGAAATGCAAATGGGTTTCCATTTTAGAATACTCAAGGAGTATGAGTTGGAGGCATTTATAAGACTCAAAGCAGAGAGTCCATTTAGGAGATAGTTGCAAACTAAATGATGTCTACACTCACACAAAGGCAGTGGTAGCTGAGGGAAGAGAAAGGATTACAGATATTTAGGAGATAGAGTGGGAAGGGAGTTAGTGACTAACAGATGAGCATGATGAGGGAGAGAGGGAGAAGAGAAAAATGATTTCCAAGATAATGATTTATAAGACTAGATGCCATTAATCAGATTAGGAATGACAAGTAACAAGTGAGTAGGTGAAAAAAGGGATAATGATTTATTTTTTAACATGCCCATATCAATGTTGTACATGAAGTCTCTGCAAGACATTCTGTACACTAGGGTTTCTCAGCCTTTGCACTGTTGACATTTTGGGCCAGATAATTCTTTGCTGGATGTATGGAGAGCTGTCCTGTGCCTTGTAGGATGTTTAGCAACATCCCTATCTTCCAGTTTTTTCCTGGCTCCTCGGGAGTCTCTTAGAAGCTTAAAGGGGAGGGAAGAAGCTCTGCGCTGCAGTATTGTTCTACATACATATCTACAACAATGTTGGGGCTGTTCCATCCGGGTGAAGGGACAGCCTTTGGACAGAGAGGGGGTAGGATGACATGATTTGGTTCATCTCTTGGGACCGGGCATGGTAGCTGCCTTACTCCTGATATTGTGCCCCACAAGTTCCTGGGCATTGTGAAATGGAATTGGATTTAGGAGAAGTGACAAGAAAACTCCTTAAAATCTCTCTCGATCTTAGAACAATGTAGACCAACTACTTCATTTATGCTAATGTTCTGGAAATCCACAGAATAAAAAGATAAACACATGATAATATTTTGTATGGTATCTTACCAGAAAAGCGTTCTAGCAAGTAATAAATGTGAGAGGTTTTTTTTTTTTCTCTCTCTCTTATTTAGTGGGGGAAAAGCCAGCTACTTCATAATATAGACCAGGACAGAAAATTATCTCAGAATTCCTTAGGGGGTATTGAAAAGTTACCCTGGAACCTCTGAGAGTGGCCCTGATGGTCTAGGGAGAGATATGGTACCAAATATTTTGTAGTTAAAGGGTTGTAAGAAAATCTACACCACCCTTCATGGCAAAGACCAAAACTTGACCTGGGTTAGTATCTCTGAAGGCAGCAGTTCAAAAAAATCTGATTACTAAGAATTCAATCCTAGAATCCCAAACATAGAGCACAGATAAGCTTAACACAGAAGAAATAGAATCCTTGGGATGCCTGGGTGGCTCAGTTTTTTAAGGGACTGCCTTTGGCTCAGGTCATTCCCAGACTCCTGGGGTAGAGTCCCTGCTTTGGGCTCCTTGCTCAGTGGGGAGCCTGCTTCTCCCTCTGCCTAACACTCCCCACTGTGTGTTCTCTTTCTCTCTGACAAATAAAATCTTTTAAAAAAAGAAAGAAACAGAATCCTTCCAAGAACCTCTCCTTGGATTTGTATTCTCATTTCGGGACAGTGGCCATGTATCCATGAGATTGTGTAGCACTAAACCTCGTAACACTCTATGAGGCATCAAAAAGCAATAGCAAAGGTAGACTAAATTGATCATATTCCAGTATGGCATTCAAAGACAGCTAACAGTCTGCACACCCTTCGGGTTGAGTATGCCCCTGAGATGTCTGGCTAATTCTGGAATGAAGCAAAGGAAATATCCCAAGGAAGATCCTTGACTGATGACTGATATGACAAGGAGGGCCCCAACAGTGATGCTGAAAGTCAAATTGCTAAATCTCAAGTGACAATCCCAGCAAATTTTGGGAGGGGGTGGTTGTGGCAATAGCTTGGAAATCTGCTGGTAGATCTTGCTTTATTCTTAGGATCCTTCAAATAGAGGATTAGATGGCTTCCTAAACAATATTACAGGGAAGAAGAAAATAGTAATTCCTAGATCTTATTAGTAATGAAATTGTTCATAGTGTTCTCATATTGTCTTTTTAATCTGGGCTATTCCAGCACATATGTCCCCATTTCTAGCCAGTTATTTTTTTTCTTTTTTCATGATTAATGTCACAAAGGTTTATCTAATTTATATTTTTTTAAAGAAAAACTCTTAGTTTTATTGAGTCGCTCTATGGTGTCTTTTTGTACTTCACTTATTTCTGCTTATATTTTTATTCTTTCCTTTTATTTGGTTTTATTCTGTCAATCTTTTCCTAATTTATTGAGATAAACATTTAGCTCATTAATTTTCAGCCTCTATCCATTTCTTAAATAAGCATGCAAGGCTATAAATTTTCCTTGGAGAAACATTTTCATTGTATACCTCAAGATTTGATGTATAATGTTTCATTATCATTTGCTCTAAGCTTTCATTAAGTCCTAATTCAGTTTCTTCTTTGACATATCAGTTTACTTTTAAGTGTGTTTTTAACTTCCAAATATTTAGAATTTTTAACCTATCTTCTTGTTATTAACTTCTAACTTAATTGCATTGTTCTCAGAGAACGTGTTCTACATAACACCTATTCTTTAATATTTGTTTAGATTTGCTTTATGCCTTATATGAATCATGTCTGCTTAAGAAGGATATGTATCTGGGACACCTGGGTGGTTCAGTCCGTTAAGCGTCTGCCTTCATCTTAGGTCATGATCCCAGGTTCCTGGGATCGTGTCCCGCATCAGGCTCCCTGCTTAGTGGGGAGCCTACTTCTCCCTCTGCCTGCTGTTCCCCCTGCGTGTGCTCTCTCTCGCTCGCTCTCTCTGACAAATAAATAAATAAAGTCCAAAAAAAACAAAAAAAAGAAGGATATGTATCCTTTAAGTGTTGGATACAGAATCTGAACGCATGAGATACCCCAGCTTCTCAAAATTGTCTTTCCTGGTCTCCATGGCACTACCTGCTTCTAGTATCTTGCTGCTTCTCAGACCATTCCTTTTCTATCTCTTACATTGGCTTCTCTTCCTTTGTTCTACCCACAAATTCTCTAATCCTTAGTTCCATGCCTCATCTTTTCTATCTTTTTGTTTTTTACTCTCCTCTCTAGACGATCCAATTCATACTGTGTCTTCAGATTCTATCTGTGTCATCATGGATGACAAGTAGCCTAATCCAGACCTAATCCGGACCTCTCTCCTGAGTTCCAGAAACATATTTGCAACCACCAACTGGACAGCTCCAACTGGCTGTTTTATGTCCCGGATTGCAAGATTTTCACTCTTGCCTGTATTCTTGCTCTTAGCTAGGAAGACTTGCCACCCCTCTTCCTTACTGCCTGCATCCAGTGTAGCATCAAGCCCTGTCCATTCTCCTCAGGCTCCTGTCCTGTATGAGGCTCCTCCTTGGCATTGCCACTGCTGCTTTTCTAATCCCAACACCCAATCTGTCTTGTCTGAACATTGTTGCTAGGGGAACTTTACTTTTAAAAGTGCTTTCTTGTTCTAAAATCTCTACTGACTCCCTCTTTTCTGCCCACAGGACATAAGTGCACCCCAGCTTGCTTTTCAGCTTTATCTCTCAACTCCAAACCACCACCCCATACACAGAACCCCTACAACACTGAGCTTCTCATAGATTCTGGAACTACACAGGATGTTTATGTCTTTGAGTCCTTGGAAGTGGTTCCACCTAGAAGTTTTGAATGCTATTTTCTCTCTTCCCTCACACCCTAAGCTCAATATTCAGGAGAGCAAATGTGTATGCATACACATGCACACACACACACCTGGAAAGACCTACACATATGTAAGCAAGATTAGAATGAAGGAGAAAGTATTTTTAAGTTTATTGCTCTGCAGATTTTGACAATTAGGGACTAATGTGATTTTAGTTGGAGGAGAGCAGGTGAGTAGGGAGAAGGCAGGGAATGGTTAATAATACCTATATTGGCAAATAGTCCCCTTCTCTTCATTTTCTCTCTGCTGCCTTGTTAGGAAATTTTCTTAAGTCCCCATGAAATGGTAACACATTCATTTCCACTTCTCCTCAAACACCTAATTGCCCAGGCATTTAGATGATTGGATGATGTTATCTCCCAATCCACTTTCATGTTACTTTCTCTTGGAATTGGTTGCCTGGTAACTCTGATACCAGGCTTGCCTTCCCAATAATTATGCTCTTTGTATTCTCCAATAATTATCTCCTGCTGAGTTTTCCTGCAGTTTACATTTTATTTCTAGATCTAAAATGTGTGGACATAAAAAAGTAATTTTATTTTCTTAGGACCACGTATGGAGTATATTTATGTAATAACCCTTACCAAACACTCATTGGTAGGAAGGAAATTTCTGGGCTCATTTTCCATTTCCTGCCAGATAAAGTGACCCTTTCCTTCACAGATCTATGTCCTTGTGAGTATGGATTTAGGTAACCCGACATATAATGTGAGATAATTCTTTACTGTCCTGGGTGCTCAAGTGTAAGATTCCATGTCATTTCACACACCCAGATTAAAAGATTTTAAAAATTGGCTTTAAAAACAGAAAAAATGTTTGAAATGACAGACTTTGTAATACAGTGTCTTATCTTGTGTCACCAATTCATGACATGAGTTATTCCTAAATTACAT
This sequence comes from Neomonachus schauinslandi, assembly GCF_002201575.2. Classification (NCBI taxonomy): domain Eukaryota; kingdom Metazoa; phylum Chordata; class Mammalia; order Carnivora; family Phocidae; genus Neomonachus; species Neomonachus schauinslandi. The sequence continues at coordinate 30,176,677 of NC_058411.1, read as the reverse complement.
GCACTTGAAGAGTATCAGTGCATATACCATTTGGACATACAGTATACCCATGTAAAATGTAAAACCATATTGTACATGTGCTAACCTTCAGGGCTTTGTATTTTATTTTATTTTGTTATTTTTTAATGATTAATATAAGATTTATTTAGACAGTGATACATATAGTCATCATTACCAGGCTTAATATGAGGTGTTAGATATGTGATCCAATTTTCTTTCCTGAATAAGTTTTTCTTTCCTACCTCTGTCAGTTTTGAAAACAAAATACTAGAAGAGGGGCAAAATTCCAAACTGAACTCCTAAGAATGAGGTCTTGGGAGTGGGTCTGAAATTGGGGTAGATACTTGCTGATTTTGTGTGGGTCTAACGAATCAAGGCAGGATCTTCAATGAGCCCGTGGTGGCTGAGCTCGTTGTACCAGAGCAGCTACTCCTGTTTAAGTTGGGATCTTAGGCCAGCCATGGCCTTGCGCCTTCCATAGTTTCCCGAGATTCGTCATATTCAGCTAGGTGGAGGATATGGGGCAGGTGGCCAGGTGCAACGGTTTGTCAGGACTTTGCATTTTATTTATTTATTTATTTATTTTAAAGATTTTATTTATTTATTTATTTGACAGAGAGACACAGCGAGAGAGGGAACACAAGCAGGGGGAGCGGGAGAGGGAGAAGCAGGCTTCCCGCTGAGCAGGGAGCCCGATGCGGGGCTCGATCCCAGGACCCTGGGATCATGACCTGAGCCGAAGGCAGACGCTTAACGACTGAGCCACCCAGGCACCCCAGGACTTTGCATTTTAATATGCCATACACTAACCTGAGAATATCTGTCTGATTCGTGGACAGATCACTCAAAGAAATGATTTGTCTTTCAGTATTCATTCATCTATTCATTTTTACTTATTCATTCACTTGTCAGTTGTGGATGGGCACAGAATGGCCCTGTGAACCAATATTGTAATACAAAGTGAAAAGTGAAGTAATACAAGTTATTATAGGTTTGTAGAAGAAAAGTCAACTGCAAAGCTCTTGTGGAGCTGTGAAATAATGGGGGAGGGTTTCTATTCTTAACATGTTTAAATTTGTGATTTTAGATGAATAAGACATAGTTGTACACATGTATACACTCAAAGATGAAACAAGTCACTCACAATTAATTTTTACTGCATATTCTATGCCCCCTCTTGCCAGAAAACTGTATTTACATATAAGAGTTGGTCAGATCTCAAAAGCTAGATTAGAAATCACAATGAGATCTGTGGCATTTTGATATAAAGTGGAAATAAGTTTGACATTGATGTGTAGCTAAAATTGAAATAAGTCAAATTTGAAATTAGAATGAATAAGTCCAAAATGGTATTAAAAATCACACTTGTGTGTATAAATAAAAATACCTTTCTTTATACAAGTATAGGGAACATAGGTAGAAAGATCTTACGAAGGTAGGGTCTTTAAATTATTTGATTATGTTAATGTTGCTTATTATCAATGCAAAGTATTAAAAACACCTGAATGGACTCTAAGAATCCCCAAAATACAAAAACTTGATCCTGGCTTAATAGTTCTTGATAGAATTAAATTTGCAATATCACTATCACATGACAGTTCCATACAATTTGTTCAACCATACTCCATAAGATACAGCTATGATAAATGTTAAGAAATAAACTAGAATTGGTAATGACTATTACCTTGGTCATTCAATTCACCCAAACTAATATAATTCTAGGCATAAAAGCTAGTTAAACTGAAACATAACAAAGTTAAAATACAATTGAATTGGAGAAAATGTCAGCAAAAATAGAAATAATAGTTAACATTTACATATGAAGTACTTATAATACGTCAGGCACAATGCTAAGCACTTTCAAAAGGTTGCTGCAATTGGGCTCTCCCAACAACCTCATGCATAGTAACTATTAAATCTCCAACTCACAGAACCAGAGGGTAGAATGGTGGCCTCCAGGAGCTGAGGGAAATGGGGAGATGTTGGTCAAAGGGTATAAACTTTCAGTTGTAAGATGAATAAGTTCTGGGGATCTAATGCATAGCATGATGGTTTATAGTTAATAATATTGTATTGTATACTTGGAATTTGCTGAGAGAGTAGATCTTAAATGTCTTCACTACACAAACACACACACACACACACAAAGGTAACTGAGGCAATAGGTGTGTTAACTTGATTGTGTAAACATTTCACAATGTATATATGTGTTAAATCATTACATTTTACAATATAAATATATATTGTTTTTATTTGTCAATCATACTTCAGTAAAACTGGGAGGAAAGGTTGCCAACTTACTTATGAGAGAACAGAATCTTTGGGAAAGCAAACAAGTCACTCTAACTCACAGTGATGAGTGGCGGAGCCCAAGCTCCAGGTGCTTTTACTCTCTCCCATTTTGCTCTTCTGCCTTTAATGTACTGAACATAACAACTAAAATTTGAACTATTATCAAAAGATGAGTATGATGGCTCCTAGAAGAGGAATGAGAATGGACACTTTGCTCTAGCCAGGGGAATCACTGGTGCAAAGACACAGAAGCGGAAGGGATTTTGTTCAAAGAGAGCGGGGCTATTATGCCTTGAGCATGCTGTGTGATGATGCTGGAAAATGAGACTGAAAGAGACACTTGGGCCCCCTTTGTTCCAGATCTTATTTGCTTAGGAGTTGGTTTTTTTGTTTTGTTTTTTGTTTTTTGTTTGCTTACGAGTTTTGATTTGAACCTGAAGGCATTGGCTGGTCAATGGAGGCTTGTATTTGATAATGGGAACTCAGATGTCAATGTGGAGGGTGAATTGGATGCATACTAAGCAATAGTTCCTAACAATCCAGACAAGAGGTGATGCTGGACTAATTTAAGGCAGGAACTATGAAAGTAATAAAGATATGGGCCTTGAAGGGGTAAGAGAAATTTGCTCTTCTCCTCCCCCAGGCCTAGTTGACTTCAATCAACTATTGGATATGTGCAAAAATGGGAATGGTCTGCAAAGGAATGCTATCTTGAGTTTTTCACACATCAGTAATGTTTCCCACTGTGGGTTCTTCTTTACCAATCCAGATGGGGAATCATCATTTGTGGACTTCAGAGGAAAAGGTAATTATAAAATTCATTAGGCTTCCTGAATAAAGAAGTGTAATGTCTTCCAAGAATAATTAAACTACCGTGGGCAAAGAGCCTTATCTGTGTAATTTAAAGCAATGTAGCAGGTCATTGTTTAGCGTCTCAAATCTAGTCTACATGTAGCTAATTCATAATCATGCTCCATCTGGCCAAAATTAGTCACATTATTCTATAGGCCAAGCAAAAATACTGGTTTTGTTTTAGAGGTTTCAGTATTCTATCTAATGTTGTCTAATGTGCATCTGAATTATCCATTCTCCTTTTCTCAATATATTTGAATCTTGCTAGAATGAAAAGAAAAAAAAAATAGAATCTATAGCATGTAGAATAAATACTCTTGTTTCAAGAGCCCAGAGCCCCTTAGTAGAAGGAGGTTGGGATGGAATGTTCTTATACTTATTTAGAAGACAGGGAGGGAACCCAAACAGATGTGGGCCAAGCAGCCAGGTGTTGAGGTGGTCAATTAGGATAACAGGCCAAAATGAAAATAACAAGCAAACCTTTTTATTTACTGCAACAGTGCGGGCAAGAGGGAAAAGAGAAAGGCACTAGCTCACTAGCGTTCCATTTCCCCCCATGGAATGGCACTAGGCAGGTATCAAATGGGAGCACAGATGGGGAGATCATCTCACTGCCAAGGAACCCTAAACAAAAAGTTTCTGCTTTTTTATGGACTTGTGGGACCACAGGAAGGAAGAGAGGAAAGGGCTTGGTGTGAAAAGGTACTGAGTCCAAGTGGAGAAAACTGCCTTGGCCAAGGTCTTGATGGAGGTGCTTGAAAAGTGTCTCAACAAAACCCTCCCCCAACCCCCGGAAAGAGGCCTCCAAATAGAGGTGCCTAGGCTGGGAATGCAGATATGCATATGAGTATGTCTGGCTCAAAAGGGGCCTGAGTCCTTGACTGCAACTCCCTCCAGATGGACTGGCTGTGCACCAAGTCTGGTGTGGGGAGGGCAGCTTCCCCCAGGAGGCCTGCCAGGCAAAGCCTTGTAATTGCCTGTGGTCAGACCTGACAGATCACACATAGAATTTCTGTCCTGGAGCCACAGTCCTCAAGGTGAAATCCAGGAGATGGCAGACCTGGTAGTAAATTGAAAGGGGCTCAGCTGTCCAGCACACCAATCTGCCAAAAACCATAAATTGTGAATAGAGGGCATAAAGGAAATTTTTTGGCCTAACGTCATACAACTACTAAAAGTAGTTGGCAGTCTTGATTTTACATATCTGGGAATCCTGAGACCAAAGATGAGACCTAGGGCTTAAAGGAAAAACTGGCATTTTCCTTCTTGGTTCCCAACTCCACTGGTTTCACACTCATCTATAAATCCAACTTTGAGAAGAGAAGGGAAGGGAAAAGGAGTGGTGCTCTGAAAATGTCTGCCCTTCCTCAGTCCTGAGCACTCATGGAGTCGGCCTTCATCACAGGAGAAGTAGACATCAGCACATATTGTGTAATTTCAGCACACTGGCAAGAGTCTCCCCATCTGGCCTGGATGCAACTTATATCTCAGATGTCTCTTAAATTTGTTCCTGAATTTCCATTCTCACTGCCTCTCACTTAGTCTATTGTAATAGACTTCTGATTATTGTCTCTGCTTTTGGTTTATTTTTCCCACTGGAATATCTAGGAAGCAATAAGGGACATAGAATTGAAGCCTCTTTGGAAGTTACTTATGTAGAGGTGATAATCGAAGTCCATGGGAATGAAAAAGCTCTCCTAGACAATAATGTAGGATTAAGAAACAACCACCAAACTCTTCCACTAATGAATTAAGGAAAAAGCACACGCCCGTATTTTTATTTACTCAGTAAATAATTATTAAGAATGTTTATTATTATGCTGTTGCTACATGCTGGGGATTAAGAAATTCTTCCCAGGAAATAATGAAGGCAATGGGGTGAAGATTTCAGCAAAGGCTGACAGGCAAGATGAACAGGTTTTTCCAAATGGGGCAGAAAAGGGAGAAAGTGGGGGAGAAGGTAGGAGAAAGGAAGGGAAATGGAAAAATGTAGACATGAAGAAGGATCCTGACATATTCAAAGCTTTGCAAACATTTCCCTATGTCTGGATATTGGGGCTTAAGTGGATAATGAGTAAGATGAATGAGTATAAGATACAGCAAGAAGCAAATTGCAGTGTAGTAACTGGAGGGCTTATATTCCACTGGAGAAATTTATTTTTTTATTTTTATTTATTTTTTTCAAGATTTTATTTATTTATTTGAGAGAGAGAGCGCGCACGAGCAGGGAAAGGGGCAGAGGGAGAGGGAGAAACAGACTCCTTGCTGAGCAGGGAGCCCCACACTCCGCCAGCTGATCCCAGGACCCCGAGATCATGACCTGAGCCAAAGTCAGATGCTTAACTGACTGAGCCACCCAGACACCCTGAGAATTTTTTTTAAAGATTTATTTATTTGAGACTCATGTGCGCATGAGTCAGGGAAGGGGCAGAGGGAGAGAGAGAGAAGCAGACTCCCAGCTGAGTGCAGAGGCCCCTGCAAAGCAGGACTCAATCTCACAACCCTGACTGAGGCCATGACCAGAACAGAAGTCAAGAGTCAGATGCTTAACTGACTGAGCCACCCAGGTGCCCCTGAAGAATTTTTTACTTAGAGTAATGAAAAAGTCAGATTTTGTCTTAGAAAGCCCATTCTGGCAGTTCTATGAAAGACAGATTGTAGAGTATAGTGACTGGAGACACTTCTGCCTATAGTCTAAGTGAAAAAGAACATAGGCCTGAATAGGGAAAATAGCAGTGGAATTAAGAGGATGGACATTGGGGAGGGTATGTGTTGTGGTGAGCGCTATGAATTGTGTAAGATTGATGAATCACAGACCTGTACCTCTGAAACAAATATTACATTATATGTTAATAATAAAAATTAATAAATAAAATTTTAAAAAATTAAAAAGAGGAAGAAATGAATGTGATGGGCATCCAGTAGAATTTAAAGGACTTAGTGACTGGTTTTGGGAGTGAGAAAGTCCAAGGTGACTCCCAGTTATTTGACTTGAGTGAATGGGTGGATGCCATTCATATCTCTTTTGGGCCATTAAAATAGCCTCCTAATTGATCTTCGGTCTTTACCCTTGCCAGTTTATCCTTCACATTCCCGTCAGAGTGATATTTCTAAAATACACTTTATATATATGTTATCACTTGAAACTTCTAGTTGCTACCTACAAGTCTGCAAAAGAAGATCTGTGCTGCTTACTTTGGGTTTCTTGGCAGAGAACAGTACAGCCTCACTGAAAACACCTATTTTTTATAGCATACCTCATAAGGACATAATACTATACGATTAATCCAAGAGTCCCATGGAAAGCTGTTCCCAAACCCACACATATTTTGATTACTTTCTGGAAAGACAATGGCAGACAGTCAAAATCCTGAACCCCCGTATTCTTGACAAGTTGTCTTCTACTGTTACTGTAAGGTCTCAGACATACCAAGAAAATAATTGCTTTTTCCTACTAGCTATGGATTTGGCCCGAAACCAACATAAACACCACCTAGAACAGGCAGCTCTCAAAACTCTAGATGAAACACAGATGAAGGGGCTTCTTTGGCTCCTTACTCCTAGACCTATTCTCTAGTCATTGCTTTCAAATATTTGTCATCTTAGAAACAAACAAACAAACAAAAAAACTAAAAGTGACCCAAGGAAACAGAAGCTTCTCCCTGCCCCTAAATTTCTAAAATATGAGCCAGAGATTTTACACTGGCAGCTGCTAGGCCAAATTCTACTTGCAGACATCTTTTGCTGGCCAACACAGTGATGTCCTGCAAAATGGTTTAAAAAAATAATAACAAAATCCTTATCCCTTCCCTACTGTCAAAACGTGAAAAATGAATTTGCAGTAGGGGTGGGGGTGCTCAGTACATTTTGGCATTCCCCAAATCAACTGGAGCTAGAACAGTATTCCTCTTTAGATGGAGTATTTGGCTTCCAATTCATCACATCTGGTCCAGTTCCCTCATGGGGGTTAGGCTTCTCGATCATTAATGTGCATGCAAATCACCTGGTAAATGTTGTTAAAATTCAGATTTTGATTCAGGAGTTCGGGGTGAGGCCCAAGATTTGTTCTCAGGTAATGCTAACACTGCTGGTCCAGGAGCCCTACTTTGGGGACAAGGAATTAGGTAAGTAGCATGGTACTCACATGCTCTCCTTTGGAGCCAACAGTCTGGTTTTGGATTGTAGTTCAACCATTTACTAGTTGAGCCACCCTGAGAGAAGTTCCTGCATTAAGTAGGCCTCAACTTCCTCATTTACAAAATGATGATAATAATAATCCTTAACTCAAAGGAGTTTAGAAAAGATTAAGTGAGTCATTGTACATGACAGGTCTCAAAAGAGTGCATGGCACACAATAAGAAATCAATCAATGTTAATTATTATGATTCATTTTTGAAGTTATCATGGGTCACTCACTTCCTTAAAATTATGGAATGGTTTTCCAATGACCTCAGCATGAATTCCAGACTCCTTGACGTGGATTACAATGCCCTTCATGACCTGGCCCCTATTTTCCTCTCCATCCTCATCTCTCTACCTTTTGTCCCTAGCAAGGCACTTTAATCTTTCTCATCTTGATCCCTCTGTCCTAGGATTTCTCTTTACCTAGAATACCTTTCTGTTTCTTTATCCAGCCAACTCCTAAAAGCCCTTCAACATTTAGTTGAAGCAACTCAAGTTAATTAAGTTGGAATTCTTCCCAGACCCTTCCCATCACCACTGTGAGTTATAACGGTAGCTCTCTTACAGGTCCGCATAGCATCGAGGGCCCAACACTTTCCACATTACATTGTAATAGTCAGATTGTCTGTCTCTTCTTTGGGGAAATTCCTGTGGTTGTAAGCTTTCAATAAATGTCCATTGTGGAATTAATAAATGAATAAATGACCAAATATATTCCTGGTGCTCTTGTAGATCTCTGTTGGCCCAAATGCTTTTATGAGGCCTCTTTGTTTATGGATCACAGATCTCTGAACTTTAAGGATCCAGACAGGCTACAGTCCCGTTTTCCCCCTTCCCAGGGATGCACACAGACTCACCACTGCCATGACCCCCACCAAGGAACTGGTAACATAACAGCCCCGTAGGTAATACTCAGACATTGCAGTAGTTCTTGCATTTTCAGATTCAAGAATACAGCCAATGGAGGTATGGATGTGGGGCTCAATCATCAGCTAAGCTACTAACCCAGAACAGTGATTTTTAAACCTACATTCAGCAGACTCAATTTAAAATGCTAGATGCTTTGCATAAACCATATTCACTTCACCTTCTTAACTCATCTTCTGGCCTCTGAGACCTCTTACAATCTAGCTCCAGTCTGCTTCTCCAACTAAGTCTCACTGTCCTCACCGTGCTCCAGCCACACCAGCCTGCTTTTGGCTCCTGAGATACACAGCTGCCGTCTGCAGGGTCTTCACAGCAGCTAGTTCCTTGACCTGAGATGCACACTCATTCCCCCACCCCCACCACTCCCATACACATAGACTCCATACTGTCTCTGCCTCCTTTTCACCTCCAGAACACAAGCTCCTTGAGGCCCAGACTTTGTTTTTTGTTTTTATTTTTGTTTTTTTCCCCCCACTGCTCTATTTCTAACACTAACAGTAGTGCCATAGGAAGAGCTCAATAGATATTTGTTGAATGTTGAGTGAGTTAACACTTCCTATCAGGTCACTACTTAACTGTGACCCCCATGCTCACCCATCTAAGGGCAGCCTCCCTCTCCCTTTAATTCTAGATGAGCTGCCTGCTGGGTTTGTTTGTTTTTATGACATCTATCACTGATTATAAATAATTTCATTTGCTCACCTTTTTCTTCCCCCTGTGTTATCTCCAACAGGCTCTAAGAGGGAAGAAAGGATATTAATTTTGTTCAGTGTCTGGCACCTAGTACTTAGTTGATAAATATTTTTTCTCTAGAGTTGTTCAGTGAAAATTAATTGGCCAAAGAAGAATAGTGGCACTATTATTTCATTTTATTTATCTGACATACAAAATCCTACAAAAGTTTCAAGGGCCCTTTTAGCTTTAAAATAGGAAGAAACCACTAGTATTAACTTAAGAAAGTCAGAATGGGAAAAAGCCTTAGATGTCATGAGGCCCATTTTCCTTGCTCTGCAGGTAAGTAAATTAGGGCACAGGAAAGGGAAGGACTTGCACAGCTAGTTAGGAGCATGATTGGAAATAAAACCCAGGATTGCTCACTGTACATGATTCATCCATCAGTGAGGAATAATTTAAGTCCTTACCCTGTGTACTTTGTGCTCAAAATGAAGCTAGGCTTTATGCAGGTTCTTAGCCCTGGTTGCACAGGCTGCAATCACCTGGAGAGCTTTAAAAAGTACTGATGGCTGAGACCCACCCCCAGAGATTTTCATGTAATTAGGTTAAAAGTCCTGATGCCAGGCTACAGTCCCAACCAATTAAATCAGAATCTCTGGGGATGGGGCCTGGGCATCACCATTTTTAAAGCTCCCCGGCTGATTCCAACAATCCAGCCAGGATTGAAAAGCACAGGTTAAGAGGAAGAAAGGAATGCACCTATTTTGATTCATTTGAAAACAGAACTCAGGACTCCTAGCTAGTATCAGTCTAATCTCTTGACCAGGTTTTCTTCCCTAATTGTCAGTCCTTGGAAAAAGTCATTTGTAAAGAGCCATCCCCAACTTATCAGAATAGAGCCAACTGTCCTGGTATGTCTGGATCAATTAATCTTGTACATAAGGACTGTGCTTGAGATGATTTTCATAGCCAAGTTCACAATAACCCAAGGTAGACAGGAGGCAGGGTTGATTTCTTCGTGATACTCTCTACCCAGAAGAAATTTCCAATGGTCAAGAGGAACAAAACATACAAACTTAGAGGAAGCAAACAGCTACTATGTAAAACAATTATCTTACAAAAGGGAGACCCACTGGTATTTTAACACTTATTCAAAGTGTTATTCAAAGGAATAGGAATATTTTCAAAACCTCAGATTACGTTTATTTCAAAGGGATTTAAAACACTTAATAGAATGCCGTCTTTTTCTTTCAAATTCATTATGTTATCGCAAGCTCTTTCCGGAGTCTGGGAGTTTTGACTGCCAGATCCCATCACTCTGGTGACATCTTCAGGTGCTCTGCTGTAAAAGCAGGCAGGACACCTGAAACTTCAGTAGGTCCATTCAAAGGCAGAGGGAGGTAAAAGACAAGTCCCAGGTTGCTACAATTTAGGATCAGATGTTTCCATTTATAAAGTAGTATTTGGGCTTAGTCAGGAAAACTGAATTCACTTCTATTAGGCTCATGAAGAGTTCACTTGTAGCCAGTTTCTGGAGGTGGTGGTAGTAATTAGCCCAATTACACGAAGACCTCATTTTGATAATCGTGTATTGTCAACAAATGACTCACAGTTTTGGTATCTGCAGCTGGTTAGGAAAATTCTGTGGAGACACTGTCACCTTGGCTCACGCCTTCTCAGTGTGGACAATGGAAACTGGTGGGGGTATAAAAAAGTCTTGCTCTCTTTAGATATAAAGCACAGATATACATGCAGTCCATAAACAAGCATATAGTATATCAGCCCTGTTAAAATTTCATAGAGCCCACATGTTCTATGATTTCTTTTATATGAAGTATCCAGAAAGGCAGATCTATAGAATTAGAAAGTACATTAGTGATTGTCTAGGACTGGGGGAAATGAGGGTGGAGGGCTGGGGGTATCAACTAATGGGCACAGGGTTTATGTTGGGGTTGATGAAATGCTCTAATATTGATTGAAGTGATGGTTACACAACTGAATATTCTAAAAGCCATTGATTTGTATACTTTAAATGGCTAATTGTACAGTATGTGAATCATATCCAATGAAGTTGTTAAAAAACACTTTCGTCCTTCAAAAAAAAAAAATCATGGGTTGGTGACTAGGGGAAAAAAAAAAAACATCTAGGGCGCCTGGGTGGCTCAGTTGGTTAAGCGACTGCCTTCGGCTCAGGTCATGATCCTGGAGTCCCGGGATCGAGTCCCGCATCGGGCTCCCTGCTAGGCGGGGAGTCTGCTTCTCCCTCTCCCACTCCCCGTTTGTGTTCCCTCTCTCGCTGTATCTTTCTCTGTCAAATAAAGAAATTAAAAAAATCTTAAAAAAAAAAAAACATCTAAAGAGGCTCCTTAAGGGGCAAATAAAGGAAAAAAAAGGGTGGGGGGAGGAGAAACTACCTTGGACCAAAAACACCAAGGAATTTCATTTTCAAGCTCTGTATTCCCAGCCCAAACATCAGCCACAACAGCTCATCTCATTAGCCTGAGAAATTCCTTAGTTGATCCTACCCAAGCCAGGGAGTAACCCACATCTCTACCAATGGGTGGAGTCTGGAACTAGTTCTGCTGGCCAGAGTCTCTAATACTAGCTGGGCTGAGGAAAGGGGTTGGGGGAGGTATGCCTTATGGGGGGATCAGGCATCATGGCTGCCTTGCAGGAGTCCTATTAGAAACGGTTTCCTAAGAACTGGGTTGCTTGAGACCACGGGAAGCTCCCTGAGCACTTAGCTGTTGAACTCATGTTGCCGGGTGAAGTCTTCAAGGATATAAACTCTGAGGTGCTTAGCAAACATGGCTTTTATTAGAGGATACTCTCGGAATCAGCTCCTGTGGAAAAGAAGGGAAGAAAACAAGAGTCAGTTGAGGGAAAAGTTGAGCTGTGATGCAGGTCCTGGAAATGGGCTCAGCCAGCCCCAGGAGAAGCTCTGGAACTGAGACAGCCCTACAGAGTTGTCCCGACAGCTGAGCACAAGCCCTTCATTCCTGAAGGGATATCTGGGTGATGCATTACGGCATTCATCGCACTCAACGTTTCCTAAGGGTCAGAAGAACACCCAGCAGCAGCTCCTGAGATATCCTGGTTGTTGTGACTAAGGCAGACTACAGAAAATGACCGCCAAGATGAATTCGTTCTTTCAGTCACAGAATTGTAGAGAATGCATTTGTATAGCATCATAATGAATATGCAATTAACATTAGCTAATATCACAAACTTATACTGATATTGACAAAATAGATGAACCAACTATCAAGGAAGCCACACCTATCGATGTGGATATTTAGTAAATGCTGCCGATGATGTGCATTTCAATACCATGCATCAATGTGTTGTATTGTCTGGCATGTAGTATCAGGTATGATACACTGTATCCTTGAGTCAGATTGCCACATGATAATATAGAAACTATATAAATATGTTTAGCTTTTTCATATATATATATTTATATTTAAGAATCTACTCATTAAGATTTCCCGTGTTCTGTCAGACATAGTTTTGGGAAACCCTGCTCTTATCAAAAGCTACTCCTATTCCTAAGCCTTCCATGCTGTACTCCTACTAGGTCTTTCTGGTGGCTATTGCACTCCCTCTAGAGAACCCTATATTTAGAAGGCATGAAGAACCCAGACTGTTTACAGAAGGGCTTTGGAGAGACTGTGAATTCCCTAAAATTGAAGAAGAAGTGTGTCATGGTCTATGTACATTTTTCCAGGATAGGAGTCCATAACTCCCATACGATTCTCAAAGGGGCCATTCCTTTGAGTTTATTAATCATTACATCTTCCATGATGCTCTTTCTACTGTTTTCTTATAGTCACTGTGTATATTTGTATTCCATCAAGTGTTATGAACCAGATGAATTCCCATATCTCTTTAGCGCTTTCACTAAGGCCTCTCTTTTAACACACTCTGAAGTTCCTCCTTAAAAAAAAAATCCCCAACTTGGTATGGGTCCTTTTTGAACAGATACCTCCTAACTGAAGACATACATTAATATTCAGGCCCTGATAATGAATCTATCCCAAGTAGGTCCATTTCTAACATATCCAAGAAGCTCCCTAGAGTGGTTGGTATGACTGTTCAAGATGAGAGCACATTCAGGGAGTTCCTTTTCTTGCCTCAATTTCCACATATATTCCCTGTCTTGCTCTGAGGAGAAATCCACTGGGCCTGGGAAATTATATAAGCAAGGAAAAAAAAAAAAGGCATTGAATTTTTGTGTTTTAGGTATAGCTACCATCATTAGCACTTAACCAAGTATCAGGTAGTGGGCTAAGTGCTATATAAATAATTTTGCTTAATTCACATGACAAGCCTATAACGTGGGTGTTATTGTTACTCTCATTTTACAGAGGAGGAAACTGAGGCTTAGCAAAGTTAGAGTGCTCAAAGCCACACAGATGATGAGTAGTGAAGGCACATTTGACTCCCAAGCTGATTAACTCCAAGGCTCACACTCTTTTTTTTTTTTAAAGATTTTATTTATTCATGAGAGACAGAGAGAGTGAGAGAGAGGAAGAGGGAGAAGCAGGCTCCCTGCGGAGCTGGGAGCCTAATGTGGGACTCAATCCCAGGGCCCCGGGATCATGACCTGAGCTGAAAGCAGATGCTTAACCAACTGAGCCACTCAGGCACCCCAAGGCTCACACTCTTAACCACTAATATTGACTGCCAGAACCATGTAAGGCTACCTTGTTTGTTGGAGGGGAGGAATAAAAAAATATATATATATATATATTTATATATGTGTGTGTGTATATATAAACAAGTTACAAAGCTTAATTAATAATTACAAAATGAATGCCATTTAACCACCACCTAGGTCAAGAGATAGAACATGGCTACTCTTGTGTCTCTTCTTACCCCAGCTTCCTCCCTCTGCACTGAAGGTAACCACAATCTTGACTTTTATGATAAAGTCTTCCTTGCTCTTCTTTATATTTTTGCCACCTAACGATGCATACCTAAACATAATTGATTGGTCTGCTTTTTGTTTTTGGTGGGGGGGAGGTTATATGAATGAGATCATACAATATCTCTTTTTATATCTTGAGTTTTCATTTGCTCAACACTGTTTTGGATTGATCTAAATGCTTATAGTTGTATTTTGCTCACTTTTATTCCTGAATAGTGTTCAGTTGTGTTAATGTGCCACAATTTATTCTTTCTGTTGTCAGTAAACATTTGGATTGTTTTCATTTTGAGGATATTTTGAATAATGCTACTATGAACATTTTGAACCTGAGTCCTGGTGTGTATGTGCATGCCTTCCTGTAGGATATAAACCTTCAGGTGGGATTCTGAGTCATGGGGTATACATAAATTCAACTTTAGAAGAAAATATCAAATTGTTATCAAAGTGACTTACTGCTCTACACTCCCACCTGCACACTATGAGATTTCCCGTTGCTTCCCATGATGAGGCTTGTTTAAAAGACAGACTGCAGCTTTATTCCTTGTCTTCTTTGGGGAAGAATCTCAAGTCTTTTCAGCTGCCTGCCATTCTCTCTTACACAGGTCCACCAGGGCTGCTTTGGTTATTGAACTTCCATTTTAGCCACATTTCCTTTTTCTACTTATATTCTGTCTCTTGGAAAAGAAAACACCTCTGAATTCTTATCAGAAACGAATTCAGTGGAACTCATAGGAGGAACAGGAGAAAAAGACCAATAATGGAAATTTCCTAGAAAGATATTCTCTATCAGTTTAGCTATGCTATACAAATGTCCCAGATACAGGAATAATTTTCCTTTTTCCAGGTTATAAGAAACCCAGTCCACACTCCAACCAAACACATAAGTTTAACCAAGTGTTTCCCACAGATGCTGCATTATGATTAGTAATGAAGGCTTAGCAGGTTTAGTTTGTCAGAGGATTAAGTAAGTCTCAAAAATGAAAGCTCCTGAAAGGATTTTTGTCTGATATTCAGAATGGAGTCCAGCACATAGTAGGTGTTCAGTGAATATTTGTTGGTTGTTCAGTATAAGCTTTGTGTGTCAAACGTCATTCCTAAATATCTCAATGAGAAGCCCAGTGATTTTATAGGTTCTTGAATCTGTAAGGGATGGAAACTTTTGACTGTTACTATAGTCAGCATTTCAACACTCCCAAATCAAGCACTTGGCTCACTCTCTCTTTTCTCTAGGCTACGTGCACTGGACTGAGCATGTGATGGGATGAAAAGTCCCAATGATGGACTTACCAAAGATGCAGATCAAGAGAGAACTTCAGGATCTTTCAATTTTCAGTTCCATGTTGATATCACCAAATATAGCTGGTTTTACCATAAGAGAGCTGCAGTATACAAAAATGATATTTTTGTGTTATTACTCATAATTCATTTAAAAATATTTAGAATGTAACGTCCTGTGCCAACCACTGTACGAGGTGACAGAGCAATGACACTGAATAAGATAGAGATGGTTTCAACATTTTGGTCTAGTGTGGCCCTGGTAATTAAATTACATTGGAATTAGAGCCATGATGGAGAAAACAAAGTTGTCTGAGAGCATGAAAAGAGTGTACAAAACACATGAGGGAAACAGGGGAAGGCTTCCTGGAGGAAGGGATATCTAAGCAGAGACAGGAAAGAGGAATAAGAGTTCACCAACTAAACAAGAGAGGTAAGAAAAGGCAAGGCAGAAAGAAGAGCATGAACCAAAGCCAAGAGGCAAGAGAGAACAAGAAAGTGAAAAATGTTCAGAATGACTGAAACACAGAATATATGAGAAGATTGGGAGAGATAAGGCTAGAGCAGAAATCGGGAGCAAGATTATTGAAAACTATATCAAGGGGTTGAGAGCAGTGGGATACTAAAGGAAGATTCTAAGGAAGCCAGTGACAAAGTCAGATTTGGATTTAGAAATTTGTTATCATAATCTAAGCCTGAAAAGATGATGACCTATGCTAAGCAAATGATAGTAAGAAATGAACTATATGTAGGAGGTGCAATTGATAGGAAATGGTGAAGAGCCCAGGGTGAGGGGAGGGAGAATTCAAGAAACATAGCTTGGCAGTTGGGTGAATGATTTACTGAGACAGGAAACATATGGAAGAGCAGTTTGGGGAACAGGGTAGAATAGCTGGGTTTTGTTTTAATTGTGTTTGAAGTGCTGGTGAATTTTACAAGTGAAGTGTACAGAGCAGATAAAACTAAGGAAAATCTGTGAGTCCCATAGGCAAACTTAGGCACTCTAGCAGCCACTGAGTATCTAGTCATCAAAATATCAAAAATATTAAAGGAAACTAGTTTGGTGGATATTTTTTATTGTCTCATCATGGGCTTACGTTGATTTAATCTTCTGTCCTGGCTTCTCAGCCATACTTGCTGAATAAGGACCTTAAAACCTGGTGTTTATCATGAAGCAGATTCCAACTGCTAAAATCCAGATCCTTTTCTTTCCAGGCAACTCCCTGGCTACATTTCGGAGAGGGGACTCGAAGATGTTGGTAATGGAGGTCACATTGTTTGTTGAAAACAACACAAACAATGACAACTAACTTTTTAAGTGTTTGGAAAAGGGTGATGCCTGACATCCTTTATAGCTGCCACAGACACAGAGTTGCACCAACTGCCTTCTTGAACTCTAACTCATCCCTGCAAAGACCTAGGCGTTCTCCCAGGGAGGGCCCAGCTTAGACTAGAAAGATGGTAATTCTTGTCGAAACATAGGTTAGGTTGACCTGTATGGCTTAAGAAACACATTAGACCTTTGAATTCAAACCTATTCAGCTTTTTGAAACCCCAACCTCTTCTACATCCCCCACTTCTTTTTAGATTACTGAAGTGGTTTTTTTTAGTTTGGCAACAAACCTCTCTGTATCTCAGTTTATATCTCAGTTGGTCAGATATTGAGCTAAGGAGAGACAACATTTTTGTTTTGTTTTGTTTTGCATGTAAACTTCACAGTAAGCCTATCGGAGGACACTGGGGATGAGAGACGTTAAATAGCTTTCCCAGGGTCACAGAGCCCACATTCTTTAGCAACAGTGCTATACTGGTTCCCATTTTCTACCTATTATCTTAACCTTGATGGTGACAATAATTACTGTAAAGGTAACTAGCATGTATTGAGCATTTATTATGCCCCCAAAATTCAATGAAAACACTTTACATAGATTTTGGCATTTCATCTCCACAATAGTTTTACAAAGTACTATTGTCTCCACTTTTAAGATGGGGATTCTGAAGCCCGGAGAAGTTACCACCTGCTGAATGCACACAGGTGACAAGTGAAAGAGCCAGGGCTTGAACACAAAAGCCTGACCTCGGAATCCTCACTGTAATCATTACACTTTGGTTGGGGTAACCTCTTAGGTCCCTCTCCCACCACCCAACCCCTGCTGCCACCTGTTCAAAGGTTCAGTGATTTGTTTCTATACCATGGAGACTTATCACATTATATTTCACATAAGTTACATCATTAAAAGTATGGTTTTGAATGGTTGTGTTGAGTTTATCTGGTTTAACAAGGTTTTGTCTAGCTTAAGCATTGGAAGTAGCTAAGGGAGAAGCAGGTAGAGCCGGTCACAGGTTGGCCCAGGACCAAGTTGAGGTAGTGAGCTTCTTTTTCAACCCTGAAGGTGCAGAGATAGGGCTGTCTTGGCGTCCCACTCCACAGCTTGGGAGAGCCTAGTGCCTCGTCACATGGTAGAAGCCACCTTTGCCAGCAGGGGTCTCTGCTTCACAAAACAATATCCTATTGACTCTTCTTTTGGATCCAGAAACAGGAGACTGGCTGGATTTTATTCTCAGTGCTCAGGAGGAACTCTAGAGTCCAGATTTCCCAGGACAAAAAAAAAAAAAACAGCAACCCACAAACAAACAAAATA
This sequence comes from Neomonachus schauinslandi, assembly GCF_002201575.2. Lineage (NCBI taxonomy): Eukaryota > Metazoa > Chordata > Mammalia > Carnivora > Phocidae > Neomonachus > Neomonachus schauinslandi. The sequence continues at coordinate 30,158,902 of NC_058411.1, read as the reverse complement.
AGACAACATTTTACCTTTCTCTAGTTTTTATGTGTTTTTTTTTTAAACTGAGAGAGGATTAGTAACAGGCAACTATAATACCAAAATTTTTTAAAAAATAGATCCTGAGCATGGTGCCTCCCAATGTCTTCAAGCTAATGCACTAGGCTTAGAAATGTACATTTGGCATGCTTTTTTTGTATTTGTACCCTAGCTATCTGATCATCCTCCATTCCCATAACACCTTTGTCCTACCCTTCCAGCCCCTCCCCCGTCCCAATTCAGGTCTATCTATTTTGATTCTGAACTCTTCTCCAGACCTTCCCTGTCTTCTGCCTCCTGCTAAGGTGGCTCTGTTAATGCTAGTACTTTGCCAATAATAGCCAGCTCAAAACAATGTATTACCTTGCCTTCTCAGCACAAAAATGTACTTGATGACTGTAGAACAAGTGTATCAACTATAGTGCAACTTAGTGGCTGGAAAATAGAAGTACAGGGAGATGGAAGGAGAGAAAAAGGAAAGTGGTGAAGAAAAAAGAGAAACTTCTAATAAACTCCTCTATATGGTGTGATATGTGCTTTCACATGTTTCTCTCCTAATATTAGACTTAAGAACCTTCCTTAATCCCCACAGTGAGCCTGAACTTTGACTTGCTGAGGAAGTTCAGAGAGCCCTGAATCTCTGGTCTTGATTAGCCAGATATTTTACATCCCCACTATAAGATTATCTGGGAAACAAGTGTAAATGAAGCTGTATGTTCATCCTCATTCTTTTTCTCCACCCTACCCACCCTATGTTCAAATACTTCCCTCCCAGGCTCTCACTTCAGCCCTGAATTTACTGACAAAGCCTCTGCAGCCTGTGAGTGGGAAGGCTGGGGCAGAATGTAAGGAAAGGAAATAATGGATGATGAGTTTGGCTGGTGACATACTGTTGCAACAGCAGCAAAATCTGCAGGAGTTTAGATGCAATTCTGCCGATCTAAAGAGATCTTCAGTACAAGAGAAAGGAAAGAAACTCTGGCTGTCTTCAGCAGCTCCATAATTTTGAGCCCACACTTCACAGTTATCATAAGGCAACCAGTGGGGTCCCACACATCCAAACATTTATGATGGTTGAAGGTGTGATCTGAAGTGCATGAAAACAGCTTTCTGCTCAAAAAAAGCTCTCACGTAGCCTGAAATACCCTATTCATTCACCAAAAATTGACAGTTCCTGGTTCTAACATCATGATGTCAGGGGAACAGTATTGTATGAGTCAGGTACTCAAATTCAACTGATTTAAGTAAAAAAGGGATTCATTAAAGGCTATCGGTGGAGAGAAATTCAACAGCAGGATGATGGACTAAGAAGCTACAGGCCATTCTTCTCCAGAGAGACACCCTGTTGACAATATACTGACAAGAATACCTCCGTGAGAACTCTAAAGACCAGTCAAGAAGTTACAGCACTCAAGGCATTGTAAAACCAAAAAAGGGTTCCAACAGAAAGGGTAGGAAAATTTGCAGTATTTGGCACACCCATCCCTGCCCTACCCTCATGCAGAATAGTGCTGAGCAACTGGGAGGAAATCCCTCAGACCATCACGATGGAAACAAAAAAGTGGACCATGTGCCTAACATTCTAGTTTGTCTGGGGGTTGCCTGAGTGACTAGTTTCTATCTTGCCTGACTTGGACCATTTAAGAAACTGGTACCGTTTGGGAAGCCACTGAAAACAGAGGAGAGCAGCGTGTCAGAACTGCAGAACCACAGGTAGACACCAGGGGGAGCAATAGATCAGAAAAGGTTTGAGATGTCCTAGAACTTGCAGTTGAGCTGATTGGTGAAGGTCTTCCCCTGGACAAAGCTAATAGGCAAAGACCAATACTGCTGGGAGAGGTGGTTGTTTTTTTTAAAATACCCAAATCCCAGCAAAAGATTATAAGGAAAACAAGAAACATGGAACAAAGAGGGAACAAAAATAAAACCCCAGAAACTGACTCCTAAACAAAGAAACAAACAAAAAACAGATCTATGAGCTGTCTGACAAAGAATTTAAAATAACTGTCATGAAGATGCTCAATGAGTTAAAAGAGAATACAGACAACTAAATGAAATCAGGAAAATGAATAAAATAAGAATATCAACAAAGAGATATAAAGTATAAAAAAATAACCAAACAGAAAAGATGGAGCTTAAAAATACAGTAATAGTACTGAAAAAAAATCATTGAGGGAGTTCAACAGCCGACTTCATAAAGCAGAAGAAAGAATCAGTGAGCTTGAAGACAAGTCATTTGAAGTCATTGAGTCAGAGGAGTAAAAAGAAAAAAAAGAAGGAAGAAAAGCAAAGAAAACATAAGGTATTTAAGGGACACTATCAAGAGAACTAATATATGTATTAGGGAATCCAGAAGAAGAGACAGAGAAAAGGGTTGAGATCTTACTTGAAGAAATAATGGCCCAAACTTCCCAAATATGAGGAAAAAGGACACACAGATTCAAGTAGTTTAACCGACTATGAGGGGCACCTGGGTGGTTCAGTCAGTTAAGTGTCTCTCTTTTTTTTTTTTTTAAGATTTTATTTATTTATTCATGAGAGACACAGAGAGAGAGGCAGAAGGAGAAGCAGGCTCCCCAAGGAGCAGGGAGCCCGATGTGGGACTCGATCCCAGGACCCCGGGATCATGATCTGAGCCAAAGGCTGACGCTTACCCATCTGAGCCACCCACGCGCCCAAGTGTCTGACTCTTGATTTCGGCTCAGGTCATGATCTCAGGGTTGTGAGATTAAGCTCCACATTGGGCTCCACACTGAGCATGGAGCCTCCTTGAGATTCTCTCTCTCCCTCTCTCTCTGCCCCTGCTCCCCAACTTGTGTGCACACCCGTTCTAAAAAAATAAATTAATTAAATAAATAAAATATTTTAAAAGTGGACTATGATAAATCCACAGAAAACCCCCTGAGACACATTATAGTCAAACTGTTTATTTTATTTTTATTTTTTTTATTTTTTAGTCAAACTGTTTAAAGTCAAAGACAAAGACAGAATCTTGAAAGCAGCAACAGAAAAGTAATTTGTAACATAAAAGGGAGTTTCCTTAAGATTTTCAGTGGATTTCTCTGCAGACACTTTACAGGCCAGAACGGAGTGGCATAATATATTCAGAATGCTGAAAGAAAAAAAAAAAAAACTGTCAGCCAAGAATACTGTATTCAGAAAAACTGTCCTTCAAAAATTAAGGAGAAATTAAAACTTTCTCTGATAAACAAAAGTTGAGGGGATTTATTTATTACTAGACCTGCTCTGCAAGAATTCTTAAAAGGAGTCTTTGAGTTGAAATCGAAGGAGAGTAGACTGCAACACAAAGACATACAGAAATTTAAGATTCTCTGGTAAAGGTAAATATATGGACAAATATAGAAACCTGTACTACTGTAATTTTGTTCACAGAATTTAAATGACAAAAACATTTAAAAGTAATTATAAATTTATGTGAACAGGTATACAATATATAAAAATAGAAGTTGTGACAAAATAAAGCGGAAGGGTGGTGTTCTAAAGGAGTAGAGTTTTTATATGCAATCGAAGTTATTATCAGTTTAAAATAGAATTCTGTAACTTTAAGATGTTTTATGTAATTGCCGTGGCCACAAAGAAAATATTCCGTGAGATAGCTAGTCAAACTCATAAAACTAAAAGTGGAAAGGTGGTTACCAGGGACTGGGAGGAGGGGGAGGTGAGTTTTTTAATGGGTATAGAATTTCAGATTTTCAAGATGAGCAAGTTCTGGAGATCTGTCTCACAGCAATGTGAATATACTTAACACAACTGAACATAGACTTGATTTTTTAAAAGATTTTATTTATATATTTTTGTGTGAGAGAGAATGTGTACAAGAAGGGGGAGCAGCAGAGGGAGAGGGAGAAGCAGACTCCATGGAGCAGGGAGTCCAATGTGGGACTCCATCCCAGGACCCTCCCAGATCATGACCTGAGCCAAAGGCAGACGCTTAACTGACTGAGCCAACCAGGTGCCCTGAAAAAAGACTTTAAAAAAATTAAAAAGGTATATTTTTTGGTTTTTTTTTTTTACCACAGTAAAAAAAAAAAAAAAAAGACTACTGGGGGTGAGGGGAGAGTTAGAGGTTATTGGGAACAGAGTTTCAGTTTTGCAAGATGAAAAGAGTTTGGGAGATGGATGGTGGTGATGGTTGTATAACAATGTGCATGTATTTAATGCCACTGGAATATATACATAAAAATAGTTAAGATGGTAAATTTTATGTTTTGTGTATTTTACCACAATTAAAAAAAAAAACTCACTAAGTCCAAAATAACCAATGAGTGTGACTATATCAACGAATTCACCTCAAACTAAATTGTGTCCCACTTTTCCTGGCATAGCACATTCACAATCCATTACATAATATTCCCAAAGATTTGCCAATAGAAATAAGCGAAATGCTGCCCAAAAACCTGGTATGGGGTAGGTTACAGAATCGCCAGGGCTAGATTCAGGGATACACAGGCAAGAACAATGCCGCCAACTCATGCCATGAAATAAATGCACAACGTGGGCAGCATGCTACCACCACAAGACACTGGACACTGCCACCTGACCCCTTCCACTAATTCTGTCACTGGCAACACTTGTCAAAGCAGTCCACAGCTTCTCCCCCCAGAAAACTAAGAACCAATGAACCATAAGGTAGCAATTGACAGAATAATTTTATGGAAACTTCGTATTAGCAGAGTAGCTTTAAAGCCGTATCTTAGGAACCAGTGATACTGTAACACCTTAAACATGCATTGATAATATTTTTCAATTTTACAATTAGGAAATTAAATTTACAGAAAAAAAAAGCAAAAAAATCTAAAGAGCTTTGAATTTGAAATTCCTTTCAATGCCCTGAATTTCATCTGACCTTTATAATAAAAAGGCATGCTTTTATACATATTGTGATCAATAGTTTAACTCATTTTTTTAACCTTATATAAATACCCTCTTGAGTTCTACCAGGTAGCTAGGTACAATAAAAAAACATAACACCTATTTCTCTCTTGAGGTAGCCAGCCTCCAAAATGTTCCTTTAACATTTACACCCCTGTGTAGTCCCTGCCACTTTGTACCAGGGTTAGTCTGTGTGACCAACAGAATATGGCAGACATGACGGTATGTCACTCTTGAGATTAGATTTTAAAAGACTATGGATCTCTTAGGGACACCTGGGTGACTCAGTCAGTTAAGCATCTGCCTTTGGCTCAGGTCATGATCCCAGAGTCCTGGGATTGAGCTCCACATCGGGCTCCTTGCTCAGCGGGGAGCCTGCTTCTCCCTCTGCCTGCCACTCCCCCTACTTGTTCTCTCTCTCCCTCTGTCAAATAAATAAATAAGATATTTAAAAAATAAAAAATAAAAGACTATGGATCTCTTAGATCTCTCACTCTGGGGGAAGCCAGGTACCATATCATGAGGATACTCAAGAATCCCTATCCTACCTGATAAGGAACAAAGATGTCCAGCCAACAGACAGCAAAGAATGGAGCCTGCCACCATGGGTGTGAGTAAGCTCGGAACTGGAAGCTCCTCGAGTACAGCCTTCAGATAAGAACTTCAGTGCCAGCCAACAGCTTGACTGCAACTTCCTGAAACACCTCGAGTCAGAGGTCCCCAACTAAGATGCTGCCACAGAAACTGTGGGATTGCTTAAAAATAATAAATGATATTTCAAGCTGCCGAGTTTTGGGATAATTTGTTATGCAGCTGTACATAACCAATACATCTCTCCAGCAGTTCTGTAAGGGAAATGCACGTGCACATGTGTGTATGTGTTTCAGAAAAAGCTGTTAAAATGTTAAATGCCTGCTGACATATATGTAAAACTATGAGAAATGGAACAATGCCCCCAAAATGCACATACTCAGGCTGCTGCCAAGTAGGTAGATTTTGAGAGTAAAAAGGTCCAAATTAGGGGGGCCTGGGTGGCTCAGTTGGTTAAGTGTCTGCCTTTGGCTCAGGTCATGATCCCAGGGTCCTGGGATCGAGTCCTGCATTGGGCTCCCTGCTCCACGGAGTCTGCTTCTCCATCTCCCTCTGCTGATCCCCCTGCTTGTGCTCTCTCTGTCTGTCAAATAAATAAATCTTTTTTTAAAAGGTCCAGATTACCTCCAAATAGCTTATCGTACTAACCTGAAATTTTACCAGTAGAGATAAATTTCACTGGGTCTTGTTGTAGATGGTCTTTGAGAGTCTCCTGAAAGGCATAACATCTTAAAATAGCATTTACAATAAGGTCATGACAGGAAACAAAAGCTAATTCTAATGATGTGTCTGAAGAAACTTTTAACATGGAGATTATTTACAAAAGTGTGGGCATGGTTATAGGAACTAAGAAAGAATGTTGAAGGTTCCAGAGATTAGCAAGCTATGGAAGATATTTGGGCAAAAGGCAGAAATTGTGTTAGGAGAGTCCACTGCCAGGTGGACCCCAGGAGTAGGGGGCGACCAGTCATAACTATCATAATGAGAGGACATAGCCACCCCCAGAACCATGGTGCCAAAGCAGGGAGGGAATGGAAAAGAAATGTATTAAATCTCTCTCTACCCCCATCCTCCAGGCTCATCATGTGGGTGCTTTCCTTTGGGTAAAGCTGAGCCGCAGAAAGAGGACAAAGGAACCCACTTGGTGCAGGGGTCAGTCCCCGGGGGGCACAAAGCCAGACAGAAAAGGGCAGAGAATAGATGGTGGGGTAGCACAGCATTAGAGCATTTTCAGATTCTTAACGAACCTTGAGAATTATCTAAAACAGTCCACTGGTGTGTAAATCCTCTTTATTTCATCCCTAGCAGAAATCCAAAAATGCCAAAGGCATGGCTTTTGGAGTCCAGCTGGCCTGCTCCGTGCTTCCAAGCCTTGTGACCTTGGGCAAATTACCCAACCTTTGAAAATCTCAGGTTTCTTTTCCTGTAAAGTGAGCGTCATAATAACCTAATAGAGTTATGGTAAAATTAAATAATATACACAGAGGTGAGGAGACTTATAATACTTATAATTTAATATAGTTAGGTAGGTAGGTAGATAGACAAACTCTGGAGTGATGCATGAGAAATAAGTAACAGTGAATGCCCATTGGGAAGAATTTTGGAGGAATGAGTCCAGGGTAGAAGGAAAATTTAATTTTTATTATATGCTCTTTTTATAGTGAGTACAGCTGGATTTTTTTTCCCTTGTATATGTCCTATCTTTTTAAAAAACTCCCTTGACACCAACAGCCTTTCTTGTCTTGTATTCTGCTGCTTATTCCATTTATTCCACAACTATTACTTACTAAAATGCTTACTACTGTACTAGGTGTTGGGGCGACAAAAAAATTAAGATACCATCCCTGCTTTCAAGTAGCCAAAGTCTAGTTGCAGGGACAAAAAAGCAAGCAGATAAGCATTATGCAATGTAGTTAAGTATGGCCCGTCTGATTTTTCTTATTTAAAATTTAAAGACACATACACACACACATAATCCCCCTTAAATGACCCCCTCTTTGGTTGCCCTTATCACATTCTAACATCCTATATAACTTATTTATTTATGGTGTTTATTTTCAGACTCCCTCCACTCCACAAAGATGAGAATTTTTGCCTGTTCTGTTCATTGGTAGATCTCTAATGCCTGAAATGGTGAAATTTTTCAGTAGATGTTTGTTGAATGAATAATTGCTATGTGATATAAAAGCATGAAAAAGGAACTGCCAGAACAAACCATAAGGAACACTGAATTTGTATATGGAGGTCAGTAAGGCTTCCCAGGAGAGGTGACACCTTGTGCTAAATCTTGAAGAAAATCTAGTGACTTTGGCTGAAAGACCTAATGTTTTAAGAGCACACAAATGAGAAATACAGAGAGATGAAACACACAGGAAACTCAAGTCCAAAGGCATAAAGGTGTAAGAGAGATTGGCACATACCGAAAACCCAACATATGGCAATAAATATTGGTTGCTGGTAATTGTTTATGCTGGCTGGGTGATGGGTTCTTGAAGATTTGTTATACTGTTCTTTCTCTATGTTTAAAATTTTCTGTAATACAAAGTTAAGAATAAATGAATAAACCATTTTAATGAGTATAAAAGAATTTTAAAAATGAATGGTTCTAGGCAGGGGGGCATGGTTACATTTACCAGCCACGTGTAAGAGCAGCCAAAGTGGGGTGGCAATAGGTGGGGGAGGGGGGAGAAGAGGTAAATACCTGACAAGGAATAGATAAATCAATAGTTTTCCAATTGTAAATGACAACTCAACTCAAACTAGCTCAAGTACAAAAGGGAATTCACTGATTCACATACTAGCGAGTACAGGGTGTACCTGGCATTAAAAACTACTGGATCTAAGAACTTAATTGACACCACCAGAGCTCTGTCTTTCCTCATATTCCTTTTGCCTCTGTTCAAATTCATTTCTCAGATACTCCTGCAGGTGGTGAGTGAGATGACCATTGATAGTCCCTACCTCAAAGCCTCCCATCTTAAAGAACATTTCTCTCCCAGTGACTCTGTAAATCTCATGGAAATCTCTGATTGGCTCTATTTGGGTTATGTGCCTCTCCCTGAACCAATCACTGTGGGACAGGGAGATGAAATAATATGATTGGCCAAGCCTGGAATAGATGGTAGCAAGTGGGGGAAGGGGGGACCGCACCTCAGACACCATGATTGACAGCTCCACCAGGACCACATGGAATAGGGGAAAGAAGGATCCCCTAAGGAAGGGATGCTAGCAGATCCAAACAGCTGACATCATGGCTCTCACAGAGTGCCATAGTTGATATTGGAGATGAAAAGGTTGTGGGGTGCAGAGTGGATTGAGTAGTAGGAAAGGGTAGGGATAGGCAGAGAGACCTTATTTTTCTAAATCAGGCTACACTGAACTGGGCACTGGAATTATAGAGAAATTTGTTGTTGGGTTGGGGGTGAGTGGACAGATGTGGGAAGAATGAAAATCTGAAGCTCACATTAGCCTCCTACGGCAAATGCTACATCTGGGCATGAAGTGGTTAAACATCTCCCACTTTTCCATAGAGGGATGATTGAAGACTGAATATGGATTAAAAACTGGTGATGGAAATGCTGTAATTTTCTCAGGTAAATTGTGAAGTTGAATGCAATTAGAAAAACATCCCCAAAATAGCTTTGGTTTGGTTGGCATGTGACCAAACCCTGAACAGCTTAGATTAGTATAAAAGAGATTCAAATATCTGTCTCTCACATATGCTTAGGAAACTGAGCTGAAGGAAGAGAAAAGCAGGCCATGCCATCTGTTTAGGAGGTATGCAAGCTCCCAAGTGAGTTGGGAAAGAAAAGGGGCTTTAGTCTTTTAAGACCAGTAAGCAGTGAGAAAGACACAGGCTCAGAGAAACAGAAACAAGGTCAGAAGCCAGGACAGATAGAGAGTCTGAGACCCGTAAAGCCAGCAGGAGCACCATGCCTTCTGCTGTGTACCACACCAAGTTCTTGCCATCAAAATAATTCCACATACATCTTCTCTAAAAAAAAAAAACCCTCCCTATGTATCTCAGCAGTAATGAGTTCTTCCATTAGTGGTAAGGTCATGCATAGGATTCACTGGCCTGCGCCCAGAGCTTGCCTGTTAGGAATGAAAGGAGAGGTTTTGATGACATTGAGCCAAAGGACCACGAGTGCTAGAAAGCTACTGTTGGTCAGTCATCATTCTCTCCTGTGAGGTTAACGAGCATGCAATACATTCAAGAGCCATCAACAGATGAGAAATCAAAATACTACTTTATTTTCACTTGAATAGATGCTCAGTTTCTTAGTGCAGAGCTCTCTTGTGAAAGCAAGGTCAGAGCAAGCAGCTGACAGAAAGGCCTCCCCAAGCCTCTCCTTCCCCACTACACACCAAAGTCTTGTCACCCTCTGTCCTGCCACATTGGACCAGAAATGGAAGCAATAAAAAGTATGCTCAGCTATGCATTTGAGGAAGAGAAAACAAGACGGTCAGATCCCAAGAGGAGGCCTTGGCTCAGCATATCTATTCCTGCTGCATGAAGTAGAAGAAAAAGCTGCATGGAGGTTCCTAACCCTGCCCTTGTTAAATGTGGCCCAATTAATTTCCTGGAATCTAACCGATCTAATGAACAAGTCCTCTCTGGCAGAAGGCAAAGGTCAGGAGAGAAGGGGAGATATGAAACTGCCCTTTTCTCTAAATACTTGCTCCTCAAAATGTGGGCCCTGGACCAGCAGTATGAGGTCAACTAGCAGCTTGTTAGAAATGCACAATCTTGGGCCCCACCCTAGATGAAGGGAACCTGGGAGTGGCATTTTAATAAGATCTCCAAGGGATTCATACACACATTAAAGTTTGAGAAGTACTGAGTTTCTGAATCCCAAATCCATGCCCAAATTGTCATTTCAATTTTTGCTTGCTTCCAAAACTAGTGCTCTGCATATGGTCAATAGTTAATGAAAGGATGTTTGAGAAATTCTTTGGGGCACCTATTTAATTCCATGTGAAGGGAGGAGATCATTTCTGAGAAACCAGCACCCATTCACCAATGAGTGGCTTAGAGACAGAAGCACACTGGAAGCAACCAAACAAAACAGTCCTAGACATACACGCATAGCTCTGCCGCATAGGACAGATGGACATAGTATATTTCCTCTCACTTCACCCCCTCCATAATATTCTCTCCTTTCCTCACTAATGCTCTCCTTCATCCAAGCTACTATGAAGCTTTTGTGTTGGGCTGTGCTTCACACACAGGCTATTGCCACATGCATTACGTGTCTCTTGCAGCCCTGTCCTCAGACCCAAAATCTAAGAAGGAGATACTGCTATCTGTAGGTTATCAAAAAGCAATTTGGCACATCAGTTTTCTCCCCTTTAAATAGTTGTGACTGTCATGACTCAATTCATATCTTTTTTTTTTAAAGATTTTATTTATTTATTTGACAGAGAGAGAGACAGCGAGAGAGGGAACACAAGCAGGGGGGAATGGAAGAGGGTGAAGCAGGCTTCCTGTCGAGCAGAGAGCCCGATGTGGGACTCGATCCCAGGACCCTGGGATCATGCCCTGAGCCGAAGGCAGACGCTTAACGACTGAGCCACCCAGGCGCCCCGACCCAATTCATATCTTATCTCTGACAGTAGCAAAGTCCCAGGCCTGGATCTTCATCCAATATTTGCCTGGGTAAGAAGTTAACGATAAAAACTCAGAGCACTCAACCCCCAATTTCTTCTCTTTGCTCTACCTGATATAATACCTTACAGTAAAAAGGGCCAGGGGCTGACAAATATTTATGGATTAACAAGAGTCTGCCATAATATCATTAGGGGATCCAATAATGACAGGATTTAATGAATAATGATTAAATTACCATCTGCTGAGCACTTATAATGTACTTGACAACAACCTTATGAAGTAAGTAGTATTCCCATGTAATAAGTGAGGTAATTTGAAGTTTTCAGAAATTGAATGACATCCAGGAAGCAGCCAAGATAGAAACCCAGCATACCTCTTAAGTACAAAGCCTCTGAACCACTACAGTAATATGATGTTTCACTTGTCAGAAAACACTGCAAACTCCCTGTGTGAGTAAAGAATCATTTTCCTTCTCTGGGGCTAATGTGAGGATTAAATGAGATTAAAGATGTTAACACACTTAGAAAAGTAAGATACTGTAACATATAAGGTATAATTTAGTACATTAAGATCATGTCCAAATAAAAGCCCTCGGTACTATACAAATGGCAACTATATATGTAAAAAATTTTCACACTTGTAATTAAAGATACCCCAGGTCATTCAATATACAGTTCTCATTCATCAAATTAGAAAATGCTTTTCAAAGTTTAACCTCAATGTTGGCAAGGATGTTGTGAAACTACTACATTGCTGGTGGGAGCCCAAGTTAGTACAACCTTTCTTAAAAAGCAAATAGATAATATGTTTCAAGACATTTTATAAAAAATCAACATAAGCTCTTGTAAGGAAAAATAAATTAGGACAAAAATTTAAGTACAAGTACAGTTGAGAGCGTAGATTCTGAAGCCAGATTGCTTGGATTTAAATCCCAGCTCCACCACCTTCAAGCAGTGTGTCCTTGGGAAAGTCTCTGTCACCTGGTATCCAAAATGGGGATAATAATAGTACCTATCTCACTGAGTTGTTATGAGAATTAAATGAATTATTATATGTAAAGTACCTAACCCAGTCCCTGGCACAAAGAAAGCATGATATATAAGTGGTATCTATTATTTTTATTATCTTAGCATTATTTATAGTAATAAACAATTGGAATCATTCCATCTGACGATAGAAAAATGGTTAAGTACACCCTGGTACAGACATAAAATGAATATTATGAAGCCATTAAAAATGAGGCTTTAAAAGACTATTTAACCACATATATTGTAAAGTAAAAAGAGCAGGAAACTCTATATATCACCCCCATACCACTCATGCTTGCTAAAAGGGCACATTGCACAAATAAGGATGTGTAGAAAACAAAGGGTGGGAATTACATCAAAATATCAGCAAAGAGTGTATCTGGGTGAAGGGATAGGGTTGGGGGTTTCTTCCCTTACGTTTCTGGACTTTACAAATCTAGGGCAGTGCTTCTCACACTCTAATATCTTTGTCCCTTAGCCCCAGCCAGTTACCAGCAGACAGCCAACCCTCAGCCTGCTTGGAAGAGTGAATGAAGGAATGGAACCTCCGGTGGAAGGGCACGGAACTGTCCTGTAAATGGAAACTGGAACGCATGCACGCCCAGACTGATGACCCACAGTAACAGGTGTTTTCCATCTCCGATCTCCGTGATTCATTCTGCACAGCTGCCCGCACACAGAGGTGTCGGCGGCTCCTAGAATACAACGCCCCACACGCAGAAGTGCACAGTGTTCCGGACGCCTGGGCGGCCACACACGGAGACACACCTCGGCGACAACCTGGATCCACAAAAAAGAAGCCCTGCCATCTTAAATATATTAATGCCTGACTGCAAAGAACAAGAAGCTATGCCTTGTGCCTACGCCCCTTGCTCCCAGCCGCACCTTTCTAGTTTTCAAGCAATCTATTGAGGGTGAGTCTGCATGCGTCTGGTCGCTGGCGGACCCCCTCCCTAAACACACACACACACACCTTCCCCCATTCGTCTCTTTCAGACTAGGACCCCCTCCCTAAACACACACACACACACACACTGGCGGCCCCCCTCTCTAAACACACACACACACACACACACACACCCCTTCCCCCATTCGTCTCTTTCAGACTAGGCGCTTCTCCGAGTGTTGGGTTGAATGGGAAAGAACGGGCCCGTCTTTGTCATTAATCCTCCCCTCCTTCGGGCGAGCCAAGCTTCTTCCGGGTCAGCGACAATACCGCCACCCCAATCGGGCCCGCCGTCCCCCATCCTGCTAGCCCTGCGCCCGCGAGGGCCAGGTCGCCACCGCCCGCAGGTTGCGGGAGGGGAGGAGGGCGAGAAGGGCGGGCGGCGCGGGAGAGGGGGAGGGAGGGAGGGAGGGGACAGCAATCCGAGGAGGAGGAGGAGGAGAGAGCAGCCTACCGCAGCTGGCGAGGAGAATGGGAGTGCGGGGCGCCAGACCGCCGCGGGGTGTCACGGCCGCGGCCAAGCTTGCCAAGCGCGGGGCAGGCGCCCGCCGCTTTTAAACCCGGGAGGGCGCGGCGGCCGCGGCGGCGGGCGGATCGCGGCGCGCGCGGGGCGCCGGGCGGCGGCCGGATGGAGAGGAAGGGCTCGGCGGCCGCGGCCA